>NC_132891.1:19648448-19875487 GCF_030463535.1 Salminus brasiliensis
AACTATTATCTGATAGACAGGATAAGATAGATGAAATGAATTGTGAAAATCTAAAAAATCTTCAAGTTTTAGCAGGATTAAGTTCACTTTAAAATTTTAACCCAGATAAAATAATGTCTATATGGTCAAAGAAAAAGCAAATCACAAATACATTCTATTAAATTAGGAACTGAAATGATAAACTGATGAAATAAAGAAAACATTTATGTGAAGAAATGTATAAAGAACTATTGATGATTTGACAAAAAAAACTTTTTAGACATTCACACGCCAAACATTGAAACTTTTGATCCCTTGGAAGATGAAATTTAAGAGACTGAAGTTGCAACTGTGATAAAACAATTAAACCATAAAAAAGCACCAGGTCCAGATGGCGTTTTATTTGAACTTTATTAAAGAAATGTCTGAGAGATTCAGACGGGTGTATGCATGATTCCTTCTACGAAGGAGTATTAACACTTACACACAAAAAAGGTGATAAATCAAACATTGATAATTACAGGCATCTGACCTTAATGAATCCTTGCTAAGATTAATATAAATAGATTAGAAGATGTGCTAGATTTAATTATTGTAAAAGAACAAACATGTGCTGTAAAAGGTTGATATATGTGGGATCATTTGTGTTCACTAAGGGAGATACTATATAATTAGGAATAAAGAAATTTTTATATTGTTGCCCTAAATAAAATAAAATAAAAAAATAAGATAAAAAAAAGGCATTTGATTCAATTTCCAAAGATTATATTTTTGCAGTTCTTAAAACATACGGTTTTCCAGGGAGAGGAGTTAAACAAGGCTGCTCACTTAGTGCCGCCTTATATGTTTTAGCTATAAGCCCCTTAATTTAAAAAATCAAAAAGGGTGACACGCTAAATGGTGTTAAAGTTAATGGGAAAAAGTTCATTATCTCTGCGTATGCAGATGACATCACAGTTATCATTAAAACAAGGAAAGAATTTGAAATTATTTATCAACTTTTTAGACAGTATGAGCAAGCGTCAGGCGCCATGTTAAACATGTCTAAATCAGAGTGCTTGTAGATTGGTGAAACTAGATATAAATTCCCAGTTAATATACCTGAAAAGAATCAAATAAAGATTTTAGGAATAAAATTAGATAATACTGGTTGTGTTGATGGAAACTGGAAACAAAAAGGAATTAGAAATACGAGAAGAAATTAGCCAATTTATTAATTATAATTTGAGTTATAAGGCAAAAATCTGAATTATTAAAATCTATATATTGTATAAAATTCTATTTTTGTCTTGTATATTTCCACCTACAGATGTTTGGAGTAAAAAATGTGATAGAATTTGTTGCAATTTAATTTGGGGTACCGCACGGGAGGTGACAAAGAGAGAGAAACTAGTTTTTAAAAGTAAAGAACAGGGTGGTTTAGGGGCAATAGACTTTGGTCTGAAACCCAAAATAGTAGTTTGTAAAATTATAGCAAATGGATTATATAGACAAGCGGAGTGGGTAGGAAATATTAGCAATTGGAAAGAGAAAAAAAGAGGAAGAGCTAGATCTAAAATACTGTATTATAAAATAATATATTCAGACTTTACAAATAAATATGAATGACTTAATATTAACTGGGCTTTTGATTCTAATAAAGATATATATAAGAAGATATATATGCAATGTAGCAATATATAAATGAATATCAATTAGTTATCACACAAGTAAAATATTGTCTGAAAAGTTAAGAGACACAGCATGGTTAATCTCAGTAAGGTGGATTCCAATAAGAACAGTGGTAAAATGGAGCTGCTATGTAAAGACAACACAGTGTTCAATGCCCAATTGTAATAATAAAACTTCAGAGCATTTTCTTCTTGAATGTTACAGATCTAAACAGGTTTGGGATAAAACTAAAAGAGATCAACCTTACATTTCAAATTATTTGTAAACTGTTGCCTTATTTTTAATAATACACTCTCAGAATCTCAGAAATTATATGGTTAATATTATGTATTGTGAAGCATAAACTGTAGAAAACAAGATTCAGTTCAGTTCAGGTTTGCATTCTCGTTTGATAGGAAACCATACACATTTACCAGATTGTGTCATGGATATGAGTCCCCTACAAACAAGGACAGTTTGAGACCTTTGCAGCTAACCCCAGGGTCGGCCTCCAGAGAGGAGTATGGGGTGGGTGGGCAGTTGGGTGAGCAGTGGTTAAGGATACTGAGACAGTGGCCAGCGGGTCGCTCCCGCCCTCGTATTTAGCACAAGCTGTCGAGCTGGTGGCGCTGATTAAGGCATGTGAAAAAGGGAAAGACAAAACAGTGGTCTTTTTGACCGATAGTAGATATTGGTGGGGGTTGCTCCATGAGTATGGGACCATATGGAAGCACAAGAATTTCCTAAAAAGCTCAGCAGCTCACTGTTGCAAGCAATACTTTTATCCAAAGCAGTTGCTGTTTGCAAATGCAATACACACAAAGTGAACAGTAGCAATGAAAGAGCATATGCGGCAGCAAAACTATCGGCAAGCAAGTCGCTACTGCAGGGCTCACTGCAAACTATGCATATATGAAACCTGACAATAAATGTCAAAGACATACAAACCTCAGCAACAGCCCAGAAGAAAAAAACCTGGGCAGCAGGTGGCTGCGTAAAACAAGACGATGTATGGCAGGATGCACTAAGACGACCCTGCCTCCCAAATGGAACACTGAAATCAGGACTAGCCAAAGCCAGCCAGCACACAGGATTAAGTTAGACAAAAGTCCTCCTGCTGGTATTGTGGCAAATGAGGACATGTGGAAGACCTAAGGTGGGTGGGAGTGCATTTGAGATTGTGTTTGGCAGACCTCCCCATGTAGGTACAAGCCCTGAGATGACAGCATTGGACGGAGCAACAATGGATCATAATATGATAAGATACTGTGTGGCATTACACAATTCTCTCTCCAGTCTGTCTAAACAGGTGAAGGCGGCACTTCCAGAACCGGTGACGGGACCACTGCTAAAACGGTGAAGATAGAAGGGAGAGCAACGTGGGTACATCACTCACACTGTAAAAGAGCACCACCACTCCCTGACTCCTCCGAAAATCAGTAAGGGTCGGAACCGTGGAACGAGTGCTGAAAGGGTATATCCCGCACTCTGAGCACAGGCTGTGAAGAAGCCCACTGAGGGGACGAGAAGCTATGGAGTGGTGTCTACTGCTCATAATCACCTCCCTAGGTGGGAGTATAGGGTTTTATACACCCAGCACTGGCACCACTATTGGCTGACAGCACCTAATGATGAGATACTGGTCAACCCTGTGACCAGACTAATCACTTCTTCACCTGCAGGGCAATAAAAGCACAAGCATCAGTGTACTGTTATGCAGGATATAACAAATATCTGTGCAGAGACCCGTGTAATGATTGCTCACATGTAATTGGATCCACGGATTTATATAATCAGGTTAGAGTAACTGAGACACCTCGTAATAGCCTCAATACCTTCAGGCATGGAGCTAGAGAAGGGGTGGAGGTCATATGTGCAGTCTGGAAAGTATTGGTGTTGTATTGACCGCACAGGGCGAGATTACTGTAGCGCTGTAACAATAGTAATACAGGTGCAGGTACAGGTACAGGCACCTGCCGAGCCATCAATACTACAAAAGGTGAATGAATCTTTAGTTGAAGAACTACAAAATGAATTAGAAGACACCACAGAGAATGCTACAGCTACAGAAATAGCGCAAAAAGTGCAATCATAACTTAGTGTGTGCGTCTGCAATAGTACACAGCAAACACATGAGCCCTAACCGAAATTGTATAATATGTCAACACATTCTGTGGACAGTCCTGCCATTAACATTGGCAGATCTACAACATCTTAGCTTACCATGCACAATGACACAGTTACTTACGGGCAGCGAAACATGTCCTGACAATGCTACTGAACCCATAGAAGGCCTTGGACGTGCTGCCCAAGTCCAAGTATCCAGACACAGTGGTAGTCATTGCCTCTGTTCATACAGAAGATCAGGAAAGCCGAGAGGTTGGTCTAAATGCACTAACTACACCACTCTTAGAAGCAATGGCACTAAATGTAGCAATAGTGACTTCGAATTTAGCTGTAATGCATCATCGTCTTTTTCTGGAGGGGCTGCAATGTGGGTGTGTGGAGACTAAATTAACCAATAAAGACAACTGGAAGGGATGTTTCCTAGGCCTCCTAATGCCAAAATCCAGTTTATACCACCCCCAGAACTTGCAGGCCAAATGCACGCTACACAACTGTTTAGAAAACACTGCAACACAGGTATCCTACGATATAATGATGGTTACACTCTTTGGGATCCATGGACCACCCCTGCATCCAACGTAGGGTGGTCTCTGTTTCTTGTTTTTGACTCTAATAAATGACAAATCAGGAGCATTACATGCCTTGAATACAGAAATGCAGGCTATACTCAAATCAGTCATACAAAACCGAATGGCCCTGGACCTTATATTGGCAAAGGAAGGTGGCGTATGTCGCGTGGTTAACACTTCATGTTGTTTTATGATCCCTGATATGAGGCTAATGTTACCAGTTATATTTCCCACATGAGACAGGCAATCCAGGTGGTTTGCTGGAATGGCTAATTGACTGGCTGGGGCCATGGGGATCCTGGCTCATATCTTGGCAGTGGCTCTTTTATTAGGCATGATTCTACCCTCTCTGCTCTCTGCTATAATGGTACGTTGTTTTAGTAGAATGTTTTCCCTTCCGATGGCACGGCTTCATCACACCGGGGACATGGAGCTCCTGGCAGATGATGGTGACAACAACGTGGATGCCTTTCCCTTTCCGAAGTGACTAAATGAAAAATAAATGTGATTCTGAATATGATTGAAGAAAAAACAAAAATAAATAATCAAAGGAGGGAAATGTGAGAGCATATATATATACACTGGGGGAAAGTATTTAGTCAGTCACCAATTGTGCAAGTTCTCCCACTTAAAAAAATGAGAGAGGCCTGTAATTGACATCATAGGTAGACCTCAACTATGAGAGACAAAATGAGAGGAAAAAAAAATTCTGAAAATCACATTGTCTGATTTTTAAAGAATTTATTTGCAAATAATGGTGGAAAATAAGTATTTGGTCACCCACAAACAAGCAAGATTTCTGGCAGTCACAGACCTGTAACAACTTCTTTACGAGGCTTCTCTGTCCTCCACTCATTACCTGTATTAATGGCACCTGTTTGAACTCGTTAACAGTATAAAATACACCTGCCCACAACCTCAAACAGTCACTCTCCAAACTCCACTATGGTGAAGACCAAAGAGCTGTCGAAGGACACCAGAAACAAAATTGTAGACCTGCACCAGGCTGGGAAGACTGAATCTGCAATAGGCAAGCAGCTTGATGTGAAGAAATCTACTGTGGGAGCAATAATCAGAAGATGGAAGACCTACAAGACCACTGCTAATCTCCCTCGATCAGGGGCTCCACGCAAGATCTCAGCCTGTGGGGTCAAAATGATCACAAGAACGGTGAGCAAAAATCCCAGAACCACACGGGGGGACCTAGTGAATGACCTGCGCAAAGCTGGGACCAACGTTACAAAGGCTACCGTCAGTAACACAATACGCCGCCAGGGACTCAGATCTTGCAGTGCCAGACGTGTTCCCCTGCTTAAGCCAGTACATATCCGGACGCGTCTGAAGTTTGCTAGAGAGCATTTGGATGTTCCGGAAGAGTACTGGGAGAATGTCTTATGGTCAGATGAAACCAAAGTAGAACTGTTTGGTACAAACACAACTCATTGCGTTTGGAGGAGAGTGAATGCTGAGTTGCATCCAAAGAACACCATACCAACTGTGAAGCATGGGGGTGGCAACATCATGCTTTGGGACTGTTTCTCGGCATAGGGACTAGGACGACTGGTCCATGTACATAATAGAATGAATGGGGCCATGTATTGTGAGATTTTGAGTGAAAACCTCCTTCCATCAGCAAGGGCATTGAAGATGAAATGTGGCTGGGTCTTTCAGCATGACAATAATCCCAAGCACACTGCCAGGGCAACAAAGGAGTGGCTTCGTAAGAAGCATTTCAAGGTCCTGGAGTGGCCTAGCCAGTCTCCAGATCTCAACCCCATAGAAAACCTTTGGAGGGAGTTGAAAGTTCGTGTTGCCCGCCGACAGCCCCAAAACATCACTGCTCTAGAGGAGATCTGCATGGAGGAATGGGCCAACATACCAGCAACAGTGTGTGCCAACCTTGTGAAGACTTACAGAAAACGTTTGACCTCTGTCATTGCCAACAAAGGATATATAACAAAGTATTGAGAGGAACTTTTGTTATTGACCAAATACTTATTTTCTACCATTATTTGCAAATAAATTATTTAAAAATCAGACAATGTGATTTTCAGAATTTATTTTCTCATTTTGACTCTCATAGTTGAGGTCTACCTATGATGTCAATTACAGGCCTCTCTCATCTTTTTAAGTGGGAGAACTTGCACAATTGGTGACTGACTAAATACTTTTTCCCCCACTGTGTGTGTATATATATATATATATATATATATATATATATATATATATATATATATATATATATATTCTCTAATACTGTAGTTGTATTTTTAAAACATTAGATGTAGTATGTAATGATCATAAAGCAGCAACTGCATGCATGGCCAGACCCAGCCATTCCTGAGAGAAAGAAAATTAGGAAAATGGCTGAGATGTAAAGATAACCATGTATGGAGTTGTTTTCTGACTCTGAGCCTTGTTTCATTTCACATAGGTAAAATAGTGAGTTCACCCAGTAATGACCTTAAGGTTCTAAGGGGCCCAAAGGAAACAATGAGTGTTTCTTCCCTTGAGAACGAGATGTGCTGGGCAGTTAACTCATGTTGGATATAAGAATTACAGTGTCAGAAGCAGGGGCCAGAGAGAACAGAGAAGCCTGTATATAAGCTTTGGGAAGAAGCTTAAATAAAAAAAAATCTCCTCATTGCATCGAGACCAAGACTGCAGTGCAACAGAATAAATAGAGAACATAAGAAGAAGAGTAAAGGACAGTTAAATAAAGTGTAGAATAGTCTAATTAGTAAAGGTGAGGTGAGCTAAATAACACCATGCGAGATTAATGAAGGTTGGGCATTTATCTTCTTAATGGTAAGACATGTGTATATTAGTCACTGTGTGAAAGTTGGCTTAGAAAAGAGAAATAGTCAGATTAGGACAAAAGATATAAAAGAGTTAGGAATAAATAAACATAAATAACTAAGGGTTAAAGTGAAATAAGAATAGAAAAGAGGAATAAAGAAAACAAAGAAAGAAGAATAAGAGAAGGAAGCCACAGATTTGGACAAAAGCCCTCTGGTTTTAGACGGGCATTAAAATCCTGTAATATCACTAGGTGAATTTCAGGTCAGTTCTGAGGGGCTGGAGGGGTAGATTTAAGATTCATCTGTAAGTTCCCACTCCATCATTTGTTGACAAACAAATTTTGATGCAGCTTCTTTTAGAATTTTTGACACCTTAGAAAGGTAGCATAAATTTAGTAAGAGACAGAGAAGAGAGAAGACACGGCAGATGTGGATTGTGTCAACTGTGTGTGTGTGTGTGTGTAAGTTTATGTTAAAAGTGTGTCAGTCTAAATTTGTATTTCCGCGGAGATGTGTGTGTATGTGTGTGTGTACGTTTATGTTAAAAGTGTGTCAGTCAGTCTAAATTTGTATTTCCGCAGAGGTGTGTGTGTGTGTGCCATTTGTCGTAGCTGTAGGTAGAAGGTTGATTGTATGAGAAGGTTTCTGTGATTATGAGCTTTTATATGGAATAAAAATATTAATAAATAGGTTGGGGTTGAGAATAGGAGATTTAAATATTCATAAGAAAAGATACTTTGTCATTTACTGTTAAAACCTATGAGCCTTTTTGGGAGATATTTTGGAAATTGTAACAACTTATGAGCTGAAAAAAGAGGACCTGAGAATTAATGGATAATGTGCAAAAATCATATTGATGTGTTTCTGTGCTGTTAAAAGGGCCTGGTGGGTCCATAAGATATTAAATTGCTTGTCTGTTTCTTTCTCATCCAACTTGGGTGTGTGAGAGTTGAGGAGAAAGGAGGGGCTGCAGAGAAGGCAGCTGTCCAGTGCATCACACAGATTGAGGCTGACGGCAGCGGGGGCTGCTGCTGACTTCACTTTTGATCAGGCTAGTATGGTTTTATCCACAAACTCTACCTGCATTCTATATATAGTCAGTATTGTTGATACGCATTTAGTTTGCTTTCATTTAAAGGCTATTAAAGACATATTTTTGATTGAAGTTAAAAGTGTATACTAAATGCTGTAGTTATTTAAGAGAGAGGCTTGACAACGGACTGACCAGTTCTACTCTGGTCTATTCGGATTTGAGCTGTGTGATTCATTATTGAGACTGTTTGAGGATTTGAGGTGAGTGGGTGTGAGCATTGTGTGATAAATAGGTGATGGACTTGCTGTGAATAGGATAGGATTGGACTTTTGTTTAGTTGCAGGATATTTGAGGTAATTACACTGCTCAAAAAAAGAAAGGGAACACTTAAACACCACAATATAACTCCAAGTAAATCAAACTTCTGTGAAATCAAACTGTCCACTTAGGAAGCAACACTGATTGACAATCAGTTTCACATGCTGTTGTACAAATGGAATAGACAACAGGTGGAAATTTTTGCCAATTAGCAAGACACACTCAATAAAGGAGTGGTTCTGCAGGTGGGGACCACAGACCACTTCTCAGTACCTATGCTTTCTGGCTGTTTTGATCACTTTTGAATGTTGGTGGTGCTTTCACACTCGTGGTAGCGTGAGACGGACTCTACATCCCACAGAAATGACTCAGGTAGTGCAGCTCATCCAGGATGGCACATGAATGCGGAGGCTGGAGGCGCTGCCAGGAGACAGGCCAGTACACCAGGAGGCATGAAGGAGGCCGTAGGAGGGCAACAACCCAGCAACAGGACTGCTACCTCTGCCTTTGTGCAAGGAGGAACAGGAGGAGCACTGCCAGAGCCATGCAAAATGACCTCCAGCAGGCCACAAATGTGCATGTGTCTGCACAAACGGTAAGAAACCGACTCCATGAGGATGGTATTAGGGCCCGACGTCCACAGATGGGGGTTGTGCTCACAGCCCAACACCGTGCAGGACGCTTGGCATTTGCCAGAGAACACCAGGATTGGCAAATTCGCCACTGGCGCCCTGTGCTCTTCACAGATGAAAGCAGGTTCACACTGAGCACATGTGACAGACGTGACAGAGTCTGGAGACACCATGGAGAGCGATCTGCTGCCTGCAACATCCTTTAGCATGACCGGTTTGGCAGTGGGTCAGTAAAGGTGTGGGGTGGCATTTCTTTGGAGGGCCGCACAGCCCTCCATGTGCTCGCTAGAGGTAGCCTGACTGCCATTAGGTACTGAGATGAGATCCTCAGACCCCTTGTGAGACCTTATGCTGGTGCGGTTGGCCCTGGGTTCCTCCTAATGCAGGACAATGCTAGACCTCATGTGGCTGGAGTGTGTCAGCAGTTCCTGCAAGATTAAGGCATTGAAGCTATGGACTGGCCCGCCCGTTTCCCAGACCTGAATCCGATTGAGCACATCTGGGACATCATGTCTTGCTCCATCCACCAACGTTGCACCACAGACTGTCCAGGAGTTGGAGGATGCTTTAGTCCAGGTCTGGGAGGAGATCCCTCAGGAGACCATCTGACACCTCATCAGAAGCATGCCCAGGCATTGTAGGGAGGTCATACAGGCACGTGAAGGCCACACACAATACTGAGCCTCATTTTGACTTGTTTTAAGGACATTACATCAAAGTTGGATCAGCCTGTAGTGATCAGCCTGTAATGAAATTCACTCGAATTCAACTACAGCCAATAGAGGGGACTCTTAACCCAGATGTAAATAAAACAATGCAGGTACTTATGTCTGCTTATAAGGCAGATCAAAAGAAAGGTAAGAAGGGAGAAAAACATAAAAAAAAGAGGTGAATAGAGCTTGTCCTTATCTAGTTGTTTGAAACTGATAAAAGCTGCAAAAGATAAAAAGGACAAAAGTGTAGAAGGAGGTGAAGTTTAAGGAAATCTCTCCTCAGTTCCCTGTGATCAGTCAGGAGGGTAAATATCACCTCAGAGATGAGGACTACCAAAGAATAGAAGAGGACAAGCAGAAGGCTTTGGGAGAGATCAAAAGAAGTATAGATCACTGTCCTTCACGCTTGGGTGAATCTCTCAGATTGGAAATTACTGAAGAGCCAATTGAAGGAGCTGCAGATACAGAGGAAAGAGTTGTGGACAGAAGCTCCTTAAAGATCAGACAGGAAACATGCACTGCACCCACATAAAGGGAAGGCCTCAGAGAAAATGTGTCCAGTGGTCATTGGTGGTCAGAGTTTTGACTACAAGCCTTGGCAGAATACAGATATGTCAGATATTCTTGAGAAGTTACCTTTTCTTCTAGGTGGAGCACATCCTTGGATTGCAAAGATGGAAGAGATCATGGTAGGAACGCAGCCGGCTATAGGAGACATCAAGAGGCTTTTGGCTAACCTCTTAGGGGTTCCAGCTATGGAAGAGATTCTTCAGAAGCAGGACTTCATTGATATGTGGGAACTGCTGTGAATGATCCAGAGCTGAGGAAGTAGTGATAGGAGACAAACCGGTGAAGAAGTAACCATTTAGAATATCTGTTCTTATTATAGCTTTAACATTTATTTCATATATTTTCCATTTTTTTGCAAAAGATACTGTTTGGTGTTTTTCTTGTTTTGAGCATATTGGGGGAAGACCACTGTAAGGGTGGTTAGTTGTTTAGGGACCCTGATGTGCAAAATAAAACTGGAGGACTCTGAACAAAGAACATTGAGATAAGATGGCCAAGATTCAACACATCATCAACACTACACTGAGAGTCGACGCTGCAGAGGAGCTGCAGGGATCATTCACTTGTGATTTTTCTATATTGTTATAGTGTGGGGTTTTGTTTACAATAGTGTAACTATAACATTGACAGAGATGTTTGTGGGGTGATGGTAATCTTAGTAAGACACTAGTTTGAGTTTTGGGTTCTTTACTGTATCAGTAACATTTAAACTCTTTAAACTCATGACACTTTTTGTTTTAATTGGTTGGAAACTCTGTTATGGGGTAAATACACTGGGAGCTCAGGTGTTTTGTTTAGTTTTTGCTCAATGTTTAGGGAAAATTGGTGTTAGGTAGGGAAAGGTCCATTTTAAGAAGTGTTTGCCTATGTGTCCAGGATGTAGACAAAAAGAGGAAGAGTGGACGTCTAGCGGCTGTTGTTCAATCCTTCACCATCCTGACTCACAGCAGGCAGCTACTGAAACTACACTCCCACCCTTTCATTTTTTCTTTTTTTCTTTTTTTTTTTAAATCCTGGACCAATGCTTTAGCCACTTCACCCAACACCCCCCCCCCTTACTGGAGAAAATCATGTTCTTTCTTTTTCTTCTTTTCTTTTTTTTTTGTCTTTGTCTTCTTTGTCTTTCATTTGTGTTCTTATTTTCCTTTGTAATCATTTTCTTTGTCTTTGTATTTTTTCTTCTTAGTCTTCTATTCCTTTGTATTCATTTATCTTTTTCTTCTTTTTCTTTGTCTTTTCTTTGTCTTCGTATTCTTTATTTCCTTTGGATTGTATTTTTTTCTTGTTAGTCATTTTCTTCTTATTTTAGCTTTGTCTTGTTTTTCTTTGCCATATTTTATCTTTTTCTTTTTATTATCTTTTCCTTCATTGTCCTTTTGTTCCTTTTCTTTTCTTGTACTTCATCTCCTTGGTCTTTTCTTTTTCTTCTTTCTTTTTTTCTTATTTGTCTTTTTTCATCTTTTTCTTGTTTGTATTTTAGCTTTGTCTTGTTTTTCTTTGTCTTTTTCTTTTTTGTCTTAATTTTTTTCGTCTTTCTTTTGTATTTTTTTAGTTTTTTTGGTCTTTGGTTCCCTTGTCTGTCTTCTTTTTGTTTGTTTTTTCTTTATCTTTTTCTTCTTTGTAGTTTATCTTTGTCTTTTTCTTTTTTGTCTTTATTTCTTTGTCTTTATTTCTTTGTCTTTCTTTTGTCTTTCTTGATTGTTTTTTTTTGTCTTTTGTCTCCTTTGTCTGTCTTCATTTTAGTCTTTTTCTTCTTTGTCTTTTTTCCCCCTCTTTTTTATTTTCTTTTTTTGGTCTTCGTCTTCTTTGTATTTTGTGTGTCTTCTTTGTCTTTTCTTTGTCATCTTTATCTTCTTGTCTTTCTTCTTTGTCTTTGTTCTTTGTCTTTTCTTTTTCTTTTTTTCTCTGTCTTCTTTTTCTTTCTTCTTTGTCTTTTCTTTGTTTTCTTTTTCTTCTTAGTATTTTATCTGTCTTGTTTTTATTTGTCTTCCTTTATCGTTGTCTTCTTTGTATTTTTCTTCTTTATCTTTTTTATCTTTGTCTTTTTCTTAGTCTTCATCTTTTCCTGTGTTTTTCTTATTTTTCTTTTGTTGGTATTTGTCTTCCACGTCTCCTTTGTCTTTTTTGTCTTATTCTTCATGATCTTTTTCTTCTTTGTCGTTTTTCTCTGTCTTTCTTCTTTGTCTTTCTTCTTGGTCTTTTTTGTCTTTGTCTTGTTTTTATTTGTCTTTCTTATCTTTGTCTTCTTTGTCCTCTTCTTTTTAATCTTTGTCTTTTTCTTCTTTTTTTTCATCTTTGTCTTGTTTGTATTCGCCTTCTTTTATCTTTGTTTTTTTCGTCTTTTTCTTCTTTGTGTTTTTTTTAGTCTTCTTTTTTTCTTTGGTCTTTGTTTTTCTTGTTTTTTGTTGTCTGTCTTTGTCCTCTTTTTCTTATTTGTCTTCTTTTTGTTTTTCTTCTTTTTATTTAATCTTTGTTTTCTTTATATTTGTCTTTGTTTATCTTTGTCTTCTTGGTCTTTTTCTTCTTTGTCTTTATTTTTTTTCTTTTTTGTTTTCATTTTCTATGAATCTTTCGTCATCTTCTTTGTCTTTTTATTCTTTGTTTTCTTTAATCTATTTCTTCTTTTTCTTCTTTGTCTTCTTTTTCTTTTTTTCCCCTTCTTTTTCTTTTTGTGGTCTTTCTCTTCATTTTCTTTTCATTGTCTTCTTTGTCTTAGTCTTTTTTTCTTTCTTCTTTTTTTCTTCTTTACTTTGTCTTCTATGTTTCCTTTTTATTCTTTTTTTTTCTTGGTCTTCATCTTTGTCTTTTCTTTGTCTTCTTCGTTTCCATTTTTTATTCTTTTTCTTTTCTTGGTCTTCATCTTTTTTGTCTTTTTGTTGTCTTCTTTGTCTTTTCTTTGTCTTTTTTGTCTTCTTTATCTTTTTTTCTTTGTATTTTATATTTGTCGTTTTTATCTGTCTTCTTTTATCTTTTGTCTTTATCTTTTTCTTTGTCTTTTTCTTCTTTGTCTGTCATCTTTGTCTTTGTTGACTTTCTTCTGTGTCTTCATTTTCTTTGTATTTCTCTTCTTTGTATTTTCTTTGTCGTCTTCTTTTCCTTTGTTTTTCTTCTTTTTCTTTTCTTGGTCTTTGTCTTCATTGTCTTTTCTTTGTGTTTTTCCTCTTTTCTTTGTCTATGTCTTCATTGTCTTTGCTTTGTCTTCTTCTTTCCTTTGTTTTTCTTTTCTTTGTCTTTGTTTTTTGTCTTTTTATTCTTGCTATTCTTCTTTGTCTTCGTCTTCTTTGTCTTTTTCTTTTTATCTGTCTTTATCTTTTTCCCATTTGTCTTTGTCTTCGTCTTCTTTGTATTTTTCTTCTTTGTATTGTCTTTGTCCTATTCTTTTCCTTTGTTTTTCTTCTTTTTCTTTTCTTGGTCTTTGTCTTCATTGTCTTTTCTTTGTGTTTTTCCTCTTTTCTTTGTCTATGTCTTCTTTGTCTTTGCTTTGTCTTCTTCTTTCATTTGTTTTACTTTTATTTGTCTCGCTATTCTTCTTTGACTTTGTCTTCTTTGTCTTTTTCTTTTTGATCTTTGTCATGATATTTTTCTCCTTTGTCTTTTTCTTCTTTCTCCTTTATCTTTGTATTTTTTTTGTCTTTTTCTTCCTTTTCTTTTGTTGTACTTAATCTTCTTGGTCTTTCCTTTGTCTTCTTTCTCTTTTTCTTATTTATCTTCTTTATCTTTTTCTTCTTTGTATTTTATCTTTGTCTTGTTCTTCTGTGTCTTTATGTCTTTGTCTTTCTTTGGTTTTTTTTTCTTTGTTTTTTTTGTTCTTTTTATTCTTTGTACTTTATCTTTGTGTTGTTTATCTTGTTCTTTTTTGTCTTTATTTCTTTGTTTTTTTATCTTTGTCTCCTTTGTCTTTCTTCATTTCGGTCTTTTTCTTCTTTGTTATTTCCCTTTTCTTTTCTTGGTCTTCATCTTCTTTGTATTTTCGTTGTCTTCTTTGTCTTTTCTTTTTCCTTTTGTCTTTCTTCTTTGTCTTAGTGTTCTTTGTCTTTTCTTTTTCTTTTTCATCTGTCTTCTTTTTCTTCTTTGTATTTGATCTTTGTCTTGTTTTTATTTGTCTTCTTTGATCTTTGTCTTTTTCTTCTTTATCTTTTTTATCTTTGTTTTGTCTTATTTTTCTTTTCTTGCTATTTTCTTTGTCTTTTTCTTTTTTGTCTTCAACTCCTTTTTGTTTTTTTATTTTATCTTTGTCTTTTTGTCTTATTCTTCATTATCTTTTCCTTCTTTGTCTTTCTTCTTGGTCTTTTTTGCCTTTTTTATCTTTGTCTTTTTTTGTCCTCTTCTTTTTAATCTTTGTCTTTTTCTTCTTTTCTTCTTTGTTTTTTATCTTTGTCTTGTTTTTATTTGTCTTTTTATCTTTCTTTTATCTTTGTCTTTTGTGTCTTTTTCTTCTTTGTGTTTTCTTAATCTTGTTTTTTTCCTTGGTCTTGTCTTCTTTGTTTTTTGTTGGCTGTCTTTGTCTTCTTTTTCTTATGTCTTTTTTATCTTTTTTTCTTTGTATTTTAACTTTGCCTTCTTTATATTTGTTTTCTTTTATCTTCTGTCTTCTTCTTCTTCTTTGTTTTATTTTTTTTCTTTTTCTTTTTTGTCTTCATTTTCTTTGAATTTTTCGTCATCTTCTTTGTCTTCTTAATCTATTCTTTTTCTTCTTTGTTTTTGTCTTCTTTTCCTTTTTTTCCTGCTTTTTCTTTTCATTGTCTTCTTTATCTTTGTCTTCTTTTTCTTTCTTCTTTTTTCGTTCTTTTCTTTGTCTTCTTCATTTCCTTTTTTAATCCTTTTTCTTTTGTTGGTCTTCATCTTCTTTGTGTTTTCGTTGTCTTCTTTTTTTTGTCTTTATTTTTTTCTTTGTATTTTATATTTGTTGTTTTTATTAGTCTTCTTTGATATTTTGTCTTCATTCTTTTCTTTGTCTTTTTCTTCTTTGTCTGTTGTATTTGTCTTCGTTGACTTTCTTCTTTGTATTCATTTTCTTTGTATTTTTCTTCTTGGTATTTTCTTTGTCTTTTTCTTTTCTTGGTCTGTGTCTTCTTTTGTTTTTCTTTTCTTTGTCTTTTTATTCTTGCTATTCTTTTTTTTCTTCATCTTCTTTGTCTTTTTCTTCTTTGTCCTTTACCTTTGTCTTCTTTATTCTTTGTCTTCCTTCTTTTATTTCTTTATGCCCTGGGTCAATGTCTTCAGCCACGTCTACATTTACATTTACATTTACATTTACGGCATTTAGCAGACGCTCTTATCCAGAGCGACTTACAAAGTGCTTTGCTATTTACCCAAGAAAACCTTAGCTAGTTAGAATAGACTAATAATTCAAAAGATACCTCTAAGCTTAGACATTACTAAACACAAGACAATAAGGCGACCATAGAACTATTCGTCCAAGTACTCTCGGAAGAGGTGGGTCTTCAGTCTGCGTTTGAAGACAGCGAGGGACTCGGCTGTTCGGACACCCAGGGGAAGCTCGTTCCACCACTTTGGTGCCAGGACAGAGAAAAGCCTGGACGCTTGTCTTCCGCGGATTTTGAGGGATGGTGGGTCGAGCCGAGCCGTACTTGAAGCTCGAAGGGCTCTTGGTGCGGATCGGCTTTTGACCATTGCCATCAGATACGGAGGGGCTGGTCCGTTCTTGGCTTTGTAGGCCAGCATCAGGGTTTTAAATCTGATGCGGGCAAGTACAGGAAGCCAGTGGAGAGAACGCAGCAGTGGAGTGACATGGCTAAATTTAGGGACATTGAAGAGGGAGACCAGCCAGAAGAGAGTTGCAGTAGTCAAGTCTGGAAGTGACAAGAGACTGAACAAGCACCTGGGTGGCCTCTCTAGGGAGGAAGGGTCGAATTCTCAGAATGTTGTACAGAAGAAATCTGCAGGACCGAGTTACGTTTGCAACATGACTTGAGAACGATAACTGATCATCCATCACTACACCAAGGCTTCGGGCTTCAGTAGAAGGAGTGACCAGTGAGTTCTCAAAGGTGATGGCAAGATCGTTTCTTGGTCCAGCAGTTCCCGGGATGTACAGCAGCTCCGTCTTGCTGGGGTTGAGTTTGAGGTGGTGAGCCGCCATCCAAGAAGAGACGTCGGCGAGGCATGCTGAGATACGGGCAGAAACCTGTGTGTCAGACGGTGGGAAAGAGAGCACGAGTTGAGTGTCATCGGCGTAACAGTGGTAAGAGAATCCATGAGAGGATATCACTTTACCAAGAGTGTGAGTGTAGAGTGAGAAAAGAAGAGCACCAAGAACTGAGCCTTGTGGAACGCCAGTGGAGAGACTACAAGGAGCGGACGTGTCGCCCTGCCACGTTACTTGGTATGAGCGTCCCTGCAGGTATGATGCAAACCATTGCCATGCAGAGCCGGTAACTCCAAGGCCGGCAAGGATAGACAGGAGGATCTTGTGGTCCACTGTGTCAAAAGCTGCGGAGAGGTCAAGAAGGATCAGAACCGAGGACAGTCTGGCAGCTTTAGCTGCATGGAGCTTCTCTGTAACTGCAATGAGAGCAGTTTCAGTAGAGTGTGCAGCTTTGAAGCCAGACTGGTTAGGGTCCTGAAGATTGTTCAGAGTGAGAAAGAGAGACTGTTGGTTGTAGACAGAACGTTCGAGAATCTTTGAGAGAAAAGAGAGAAGAGAGATAGGTCTGTAGTTGCCGATGTCCAAGCTGTCTAGAGTTGGTTTCTTTAGGATGGGCACGACTCTGGCAGACTTGAAGGCCGATGGTACCTGACCTGACGACAAAGAGCTGTTTATGATAGAGGAGATGAAGGGAAGGAGGTTTGGAGCGATTGTTTGGAACAGAGGGGATGGAACAGGGTCTAGTGGACAGGTGGTAGGATTATTAGAGGTGAGAAGATGTAGGAGGTCATCTGTGGAAAGAGGAGAGAAGCAGGTCAGAGAAGAGGGAGGAGGAGGGCAGCGCCTAGAGAGCAGGGTAGAGGCGGGGGGGAAAGATCGGCGGATCTTGTCAACCTTTTCTTCAAAGAAGGAGACAAAATCATCTGCAGACAGGGTAGTGGGAGGTGGGGGAGTAGGAGGGTTGAGGAGAGAGGAGAAGATGGTGAATAGTTTGCGTGGGTCAGATGCAGATGATTCCAATTTCCCCCTGTAGTAGGATGCTTTAGCGGCAGCAACTTCCGTTCTAAACCTGGAGAGAAGAGACTGATAAGAGTGGAGGTCGGAGTCGTGTTGTGACTTCCGCCACTTCCTTTCAGCCAGTCTTAGCTCTCTACGGTTGTTGCAGAGAACATCTGACAGCCACGGGGAAGGTGGAGAAGAATTTGCTGACCTAGGGGAGAAAGGGCAGAGAAGGTCGACAGAGGTGGAGATAGAAGAGAGGAGAGTGTCTGTAGCAGTTTCAAGTGGGAGAGAGGAGAAGAATTCAAGATGGGGAAGAGTGGTGAGGACAGTTGAGGCAAGAGCTGAGGGGGAGACAGAGCGAAGATTGCGGTGAAGAGTGGAAGAACTTGCAGAAGTGGTAGTTGAAGGAGCAGAGAGGGGGAGTGAGAAGGAGAGAAAGTGGTGATCAGAGAAGTCCAAAGGAGTCACAGCCACATCCAGAGCAGGGACAGGTCTGCTGAAGATCAGGTCCAGAGTGTTCCCTGCTCTGTGTGTTGGTGCAGACTGGTTGAACGCGAGATCAAAAGAGGATAGGATTGGGAGAAGGCATGAAGACTGGAGTTTCTCTGATGGAAGGTTGAAGTCGCCGAGTAGAATAAGTGGGGCGTCAACAGGGAGTCCACTCAAGAGAACATCCAGTTCATCAACGAAACTGCCCAAAGGACCAGGAGGACGATAGAGAACAATGATGTGAAGTCTAGTGGGAGAAGAGACAGTAACAGCATGGTATTCAAAAGAGGAAATGTCAAGATTAGAAAAAGAGAGCGGAGTGAAGCGCCACAGAGGAGAGAGAAGTAAACCGGTGCCGCCGCCCCTGCCAGTCCTTCGTGGAGAGTGGGAAAAGGCAAAGGCAGACGACAAGGCAGCTGGAGTTGCAGAGTTGTCCGGGGTGATCCACGTCTCAGTCAGTGCCAGGAAGTTTAGAGACCGAGCAGAAGCAAAAGCTGAAATGAAATCTGCCTTCTGCACTGCAGACTGGCAATTCCACAGTCCCCCAGTTACCATCACATTGGTATTAGAACAAGGTGGGTAAATGAGGTTACCGGAATTGCGGCGTCTGCATCGGTATCTGCACCTCCGGCTGCTGTCAGAGGTGAGGACAGGATTCGTCTACAGCATTTTAGCCTCGCCCATGTAATTAGAATCAGCCAGAAGCAGTGTGTAAGTGTAAGGGATAAGGAAAGGTTGGTGTAGAAATGAATTCTGATTGTTCTGGTTTAGAAACACAGACTAAGTGGAGCTCAGAGGAAAGATCACATCATAAAAATGTAGTTTTTGTTTTTTTAACAGGACCTCTCCTTTTTAAATGGGATCAACTAGATTAGGGTGAACTAATGTTAATGTCTGCTCTCTGTTCTGATGATCAATGACATTATTGGACTCTTTCAGTGACGGACAGGCCTGATTCTGAATCCTAACAGGGTACGTTATATTACCTAGTAAACATCTAGAAGAAGAAATGAGAGGAGAGGTGAGTGAGGGAGAGTTTAACTCCACTGGTAACAGGTTTGGACTCACAGAGTTGACGCCTCTGTTCGGTTTTGCTGCTCAGTTCTTCAGTGTTCTCCCACTCTAACACACTTCATACTGTTTCCAACAGCCACTGGAAGTTCCTCTGAACTAGGAACTATTTAAGGTCCTGCAGGAGGTCAGCAGGAGGACACCTACTGACCCTGACCTGCTGGAGAGAATGGTGCACTGCACTGAGCCTCGCTGTGATGTCACGGATGATGTCATTAAGGAGGATTCTGACCCAGGTCCACTGATGCAGCTGCACTTGGATCATTGCCAGGAGCTCACTGCTGACCGGATTTTCCCTTACCAGCAGTACGGACCTCCCAGTAAGACCAGTGCAGGCTGGGGTCAGCTGGTTAAGTGGAGCAGAAGAGCTGAGAAAATTATTTATTCATTTGTCTATTCAGTCTTAAAGGAATCATAAAAGCTAAAATCTCACATTTAGAGTCTGTGTTCATTCTGCTCTGTGATGCTTTACTGTGTGGGTTTAATAGCGCCCCATACAGGAGCCAGAACTCTTCTCCTCTCTAAAAAATAAATAAATAAATAAATAAATAAATAAAGCAGACTATGGCTATGCTGCACAAAAGTAAGGCCTCATCACCCTGCCGTATGGGGTGGACGCCATCCCTACCTAAAAAACCAGGCTTGTCCTCAAACTTTAACTAATTATCTATGAAGCCCACATGATTTTCCGAACACCACTTGGACATTCAGCGATTTAGCGATGTGAGTCGGCTGTAAGACTCAGCGCAGCGCCTCATTGGGATGGGACCTACTACCAGTGACTCTTGCTTTCTATCCTTTAGTAAAGCCATGATGCTCCACCTCTAACTGCTCCACTTTCTTCTCCACAGAGCTACTAGCTCACATTCAGTACAAACACCATCATCATCACTAGAGGAGGAAAAAGGGTCTAGACTAAACATGCCACACTTCTCACACTCAAAAACAGCCTTAATAAAGTAGAAACTTAATAAAGTAGAAACTTAATAAAGCAGAAACTTAATAAAGCAGAAACTTACCGCTTGCAGTTGATTTGGGAACTGAAATAAACGCTGTTGTAGGTAAAACTGCTGCTCCGCTTTTTGTTTAGTCTTTTGAGAAACCTGTGGACTGTAAACATATGACGCAGTTGATGACTAAACACATATAAAAAAAATAAGTGATAGAAAGAGGAAAACAAGCTAAACACGGAGACAGTGATGCCTCCAAGGTCCAGGTCAGGAGTCAGGATTTCACACAAGGGTTAGCGGCAAGTGGCTCTAAGCACCAGATTAACCTAGTGTACCTAGTAACCTAGTGTTAACATCGTGTATCTAGAACAGATAGAGATGTTTGTGGGGTGGTGGTAATCTTAGTAAGATACTAGTTTGAGTTTTGGGTTCTTTACTGTATCAGTAACATTTAAACTCTTTAAACTCATGACACTTTTTGTTTTAATTGGTTGGAAACTCTGTTATGGGGTAAATACACTGGGAGCTCAGGTGTTTTGTTTAGTTTTTGCTCAATGTTTAGGGAAAATTGGTGTTAGGTAGGGAAAGGCCCATTTTAAGATGATCGTCTAGCGGCTGTTGTTCAATCCTTCACCATCCTGACTCACAGCAGGCAGCTACTGAAACTACACTCCCACCTTTTTATTTTTTATAAATCCTGGGCCAATGCTTTAGCCACTTCACCCAACACCCCCCCCCCCCTTACTGGAGAAAATCACGTTCTTTCTTTTTTGGTTTGCTTTTTCTTCGTCTTCTTTGTCTTTCATTTGTGTTCTTATTTTCCTTTGTAATCATTTTCTTTGTCTTTGTATTTTTTTCTTCTTAGTCTTCTTCTATTCCTTTGTATTAATTTATCTTTTTCTTCTTTTTCTTTTCTTTGTCTTCGTATTCTTTATTTCCTTTGGATTTTTTTCTTCTTTGTCTTTTTTCATCTTTTTCTTGTTTGTATTTTAGCTTTGTCTTGTTTTTTGTCTTTTTCTTTTTTGTCTTTAATTTTTTGTCTTTCTTTTGTATTTTTTAGTTTGTTTCCCTTGTCTGTCTTCTTTTTTTTCTTCTTTATCTTTTTCTTCTTTGTAGTTTATCTTTGTCTTTTTCTTTTTTGTCTTTATTTCTTTGTTTTTCTTTTGTCTTTCTTGATTTTTTTTTTGTCTTTTGTCTGTCTTCATTTTGGTCTTTTTCTTCTTTGTCTTTTTTCCCCCTCTTTTTTTCATTTCTTTTCTTGGTCTTCATCTTCTTTGTCTTTTCTTTTTCATTTTTTTCTCTGTCTTCTTTTTCTTTCTTCTTTGTCTTTTCTTTGTCTTCTTTTTCTTTTTTGTATTTTATCTGTCTTGTTTTTATTTGTCTTCCTTTATATTTGTATTCTTTGTCTTTTTCTTCTTTATCGTTGTCTTTTTCTTAGTCTTCATCTTTTCCTTTGTTTTTCTTATTTTTCTTTTTTGTATTTTATCTTTGTCTTTCTTCTTGGTCTTTTTTGTCTTTGTCTTTCTTCTTGGTCTTTTTTGTCTTTGTCTTGTTTTTATTTGTCTTTCTTATCCTTGTCTTCTTTGTCCTCTTCTTTTTAATCTTTGTCTTTTTCTTCTTTTTTTCATCTTTGTCTTGTTTGTATTCGTCTTCTTTTATCTTTGTCTTTTTCTTCTTTGTGGTTTTTTTAGTCTTCTTTTTTTTCTTTGGTTTTATTTTGTTTTGTTTTTTTGTTGTCTGTCTTTGTCCTCTTTTTGTTTTTCTTCTTTTTATTTAATCTTTGTTTTCTTTATATTTGTCTTTGTTTATCTTTGTCTTCTTGGTCTTTTTCTTCTTTGTCTTCATTTTCTATGAATCTTTTGTCATCTTTTTTTTTGTCTTCTTTAATCTATTTCCTTTTTATTCTTTTTCTTTTCTTGGTCTTCATCTTTGTCTTCTTCATTTGCATTTTTTATTCTTTTTCTTTTCTTGGTCTTTATCTTTTTTGTCTTTTTTGTCTTCTTTGTATTTTCTTAGTCTGTTTTGTCTTTAATATTTGTCATTTTTATTTGTCTTCTTTTATCTTTTGTCTTTATCTTTTTCTTTGTCTTTCTTCTATGTTTTTTTCTTCTTTGTCTGTCATCTTTGTCTTCGTTTTCTTTGTATTTTTCTTCTTTGTATTTTCTTGGTCTTTGTCTTCATTGTCTTTGCTTTTTCTTCTTTCCTTTGTTTTTCTTTTATTTGTCTTTGTTTTCTTTCTTTTTATTCTTGCTATTCTTCTCTGTCTTCGTCTTCTTTGTCTTTTTATCTGTCTTTATCTTTTTCTCCTTTGTCTTTGTCTTCATTTTCTTTGTCCTAATCTTTTCCTTTGTTTTTCTTCTTTTTCTTTTCTTTGTCTACATCTTCATTGTCTTTGCTTTGTCTTCTTCTTCCTTTGTTTTTCTTTACTTGGTTTTTCTTTTCTTTGTCTTTTTATTCTTGCTATTCTTCTTTGTCTTCGTCTTCTTTGTCTTTTTTTTTTATCTTTGTCATTATCTTTTCTCCTTTGTCTTTTTATTCTTGCTATTCTTCTTTGTATTCTTTTATCTTTTTCATCTTTTTCTTTAGTTGGACTTAATCTTCTTGGTCTTTCCTTTGTCTTCTTTCTCTTTTTCTTCTTTGTATTTTATCTTTGTCTTGTTCTTCTGTGTCTTTAGGTTTTTGTTTTTCTTTTCTATTTCTTCGTTGTTTTTTTGTTCTTTTTATGCTTTGTACTTTA
Organism: Salminus brasiliensis; assembly: GCF_030463535.1. Classification (NCBI taxonomy): domain Eukaryota; kingdom Metazoa; phylum Chordata; class Actinopteri; order Characiformes; family Bryconidae; genus Salminus; species Salminus brasiliensis. Next base: position 19,671,199 of record NC_132891.1, read on the forward strand.
TCTTTGTCTTGTTTTTGTTTTTCTTTTTTGTCTTTATTTCTTTGTTGTTTTTTTGTCTTTGTCTCCTTTGTCTTTCTTCATTTGGTTCCTTTTCATCTTTGTCTTTTTTATCTTTTTGTCTTTCTTCTTTGTCTTTAATTTTTATTTTTCATCTGTCTTCTTTTTCTTCTTTGTATTTTATCTTTGTCTTGTTTTTATTTGTCTTCTTTGTCTTTTTCTTCTTTATCTTTTTTATCTTTGTTTTTTCTTTTTTGTCTTCAACTCCTTTGTCTTTTTTTATTTTATCTTTGTCTTTTCTTTGTCTTCTTTGTATTATAGCTTTTTCTTGTTTTTATTTGTCTTTTATTTCATTTTATTTTTATTTGTATTTTATTTTTTCGTTTCTTGTTGTCTTCTTTGTATTTTTCATCTTTATCTTTTTTTTTTAATCTTTGTCTTATTCCTAGTCTTCATCTTTTTCTTTGTTTTTCTTATTTTTCTTTTGTTGGTATTTGTCTTATTCGTCGTCTTTTTCTTTTTTTCTTTTATATTTGTCTTTTTGGGTTATTCTTCATGATCTTTTCCTTCTTTGTCTTTCTTCTCTGTCTTTCTTCTTGGTCTTTTTTGTCTTTCTTATCTTTGTCTTCTTTTCTTCTTTGTTTTTCATCTTTGTCTTGTTTGTATTTGTCTTATTTCATCTTTGTTATTTTCGTCTTTTCTTCTTTGTGTTTTTTTTGTCTTCTTTTTCTTTTCTTGGTCTTTGTCTTCATTGTCTTTCTTTGTGTTTTTCCTCTTTTCTTTGTCTTTGCTTTGTCTTCTTCTTTCCTTTGTTTTTCTTTTATTTGTTTTTGTTTTCTTTTTCTTTTTATTCTTGCTATTCTTCTTTGTCTTCGTCTTCTTTGTCATTCTCTTTTTCTCCTTTGTCTTTTTCTTCTTTCTCCTTTATCTTTGTATTCTTTTATCTTTGTCTTCCTAGCTTTGTCTTGTTTTTCTTTGCCATTATTGTCTTTTTCTTTCTTTTCTTTTCCCTCATCTTCTTTATCTTTTTCTTCTTTTTTATTGGATCTTTGGCTTGTTTTTCTTTGTCTTTTTCTTTTTTGTCTTTCTTTTGTATTTCTTTTTTTGTTTTTAGTCTTTTTTCTTCTTTATCTTTTTATTCCTTGTACTTTGTCTTGTTTTTCTGTGTCTTTTATGTTTGTCTTTTTCTTTTTTGTACTTTATTTATTTTGTCTTTGTCTTTCTTCATTTGGGGCTTTTTCTTCTTTATCTTTTTTTTTTTCTTTTCTTGGTCTTAATCTTTGTATTTTCATTGTCTTCTTTGTCTTTTTTTATCTGTTTGTCTTTCATCTTTGTCTTAGTGTTCTTTGTCTCTTCTTTTTTTCTCTGTCTTCTTTTTCTTCTTTGTATTTTATCTCTGTCCTGTTTTCATTTGTCTTCTTTTATCTTTGTCTTTTTCTTCTTTATCTTTTTCTTCTTTATCTTTTTAATCTTTGTTTTCATCTTTCCTTTGTTTTTCTTATTTTTCTTTTCTTGGTATTTGTCATCTTCTTTTTGTTTTTTCTTTTCCTTTGTCTCCTTTGTCTTTTTTGTCTTATTCTTTATTATCTTTTCCTTCTTTGTTTTTCTTCTCTGTCTTTCTCTTGGTCCTTTTTTGTCTTTGTACTGTTTGCTATTGTCTTGGTTCTTTTTTGTCTTTTTCTTCTTAGTTTTTTTTTTTATCTTTGTCCTGTTTTTATTCATCTTCTTTTATCTTTGTCTTTTGTGTCTTTTTCTTCTTTACCTTCTTTGTATTTTTCTTTTCTTGGTCTTCATTGTCTTTTTTTGTCTGTCGTCTTCTTTCCTTTGTTTTTCTTTTCTTTGTCTTTTTATTATTGCTATTCTTCTTTGTCTTTTTTCTTTGTCTTCATTTTCTTAGAATTTTCATCGTCTTCTTTAATCTATTTCTTCCTTTTCTTTGTCTTTGTCTTTTTTCTATCTTTTTCTTTTCGTTGTCTTCTTTGTCTTAGTCTTTTTTTTCTTTCTTTTTCCTTATTTTCATTGCCTTCTTCATTTCCTTTTTTATTATTTTTCTTTTCTTGATCATGTTCTTTGTCTTTTCGTTGTCTTCTTTGTCTTTTTTGTCTTCTTTCTTTATTTTTTTATTTTATATTCGTCATTTTTATTTGTCTTGTATTTTCTTTTCTCTTTATATTTTTCTGTCTTTGTCTTCGTTGACCTTCATTTTGTCTTTGTTTTCTTTGTCTTTTTTTTATCTTGATCTATGTCTTCATTGTCTCCTTCTTTCCTTTGTTTTTCTTTTTTTATCTTTGTCTTTATCTTTTTATCCTTTGTCTTTTTCTTATTTGTCCTTTATCTTTGTCGTCTTTATTTCTTTATGCCCTGGGTCAATGTCTTCAGCCACTCCACCTTTATGCCCTTACTGAGGACAATGTCTACAGCAGTTTAGCCCCTTCCTATTCTTTGTGCAATAGTGTGGCCCTATATATATATACACACACACACACACACACACACACACACACACACATCATACATCAACATAGGAAAATAGTATTATATTGAATAATAGGACAACATGTGAACAATTGTTAAATTTAATTGATTTTTAATGCTTTGTTTCCTTTTAAGTTTATTTATAAAGCACTTTTTACAACAAATGTCACAAAGCAGCTTTACAGAGATCTGGGCTCTTTTGAGCAAGTCCGTGGCAAAGAAAAACTCTCAAATCGAGAGGAAGAAAACTTGAGATGGGGACCCATCCTCCTCTGGTTGACAACAGATAGCACAATAATCGAATTAAGAGAATATGGAAATTCGCTGTCAAGTAATAAAAGATGAAGGTGAGTGAAATGTTAAAGTCCAGGCAGGTAATGCATGGTCATGCAATGGAGGGAGGGAGAGAGCGAGAGAGAGAGAGAGCGCGAGAGAGAGAGAGAGAGAGAGAGAGAGAGAGCAGGAACACAATAATTTAGGAGGATTTGTTGGTTGGGGGGGGGGGGGTAGGTGGGGAAAGGGGTAACAGTGGGACAAGATCCAATTGGTAGGATGGAAATCATTTCACGGTGAGCAGAACACAGTAAAGGTTTCAGGACCATTTAAAACACATCTTTGAGTATAAATGTGTGGTCAGTCGTTTTCTCTAAGAATTGGATACAATACAATGTCCTTCCCTAAACACAGGCCTGCTTTAGCATAGGACTGCACAAATGACAGGCAGAATTCAAGGTCATTACAGCAGACACAGAATTGTGGCCAAAATATACTTGCAAAGAAACAGACTTAACATAATAAGGCCTTGAATGCACAGAGGAATACAGCAGCCACTGAGCACAAGCATAGCAATTCATATGATGAGACTAGAGAAAATGACCATCAACCTTTTCCAGCTACCAAACATGGAATCCAACTATCCCGTAAAGACTGCCGTGCTCAACCCTAGTTTCAGTCCTGAAGCACTTTGGCTATATATGACACCCACATCCGACACGGACATTGGTAGAATTTACAAACACAATATTAGGTGGTGCATTGTCCTTGTGTGTGAAAATGATATGAACCACAATAATTGTAGCAATCAAATAAATTGTCTTCTCAGGCCACAGAGTCCTGGGTTCCTAAAAGGATGCCAAGGAAACACAATGTTCTGGGGCATACTACTCAGAAAGTGTTCATTTCTGGTCTGGTTTCATCCCCAACCTAAAAGTCCATTTCAGTTCCACCTGAAAAAGCATCCTGGATCAGATCTTGTAGGTGGTGGGAAGCAAGCAACACAATGAGTCCAATGCCATTGTTCAAATGGTGCTGTGTAAAGACTTGTCCTGTCAGTCTTTGCCCTTTAGAGCAAAAAGTTTCAAAGTGTGGAGTGCCACCGTCATCACAGGCAGCCAAGGCGGCGCTAGGCTCACACCTTAGGCTGTTTTGTCAATGAAGGATGGAGTCAGGATGACTGTTTACCAGCCGTTGCCATTGACTCTTCAGATGGTCCTATCTTCTGATCACATACATCTTAAAAATCCAAACAACAACAACAACAACAACCACCACCACCACTCAGGTCATTTGAAGTAAGAGAACTATACAGAATACATTGATTATTGATCAAGTACATAAGGACTTACAGTCAAGGCGGAGTCTGTACACTCCTTTCACCTGCTCCACACTTTATGATGTTACAGACTTATTCTACAATACACTGAGTTCTACACAACTCTACACAATGACAAAGTGAAAGCAGTTTTTTTTTAAGACATTTGTGGTAATTTATCATAAAATAAGTAAAATCTCAAAAGGGGAACCAGTCCTCCCCTGGTCGACACCAGATATTTTAAGAGCTGCTGCAAGTGACATCAAGTCAAAAATGAGGAAAATATGAGGGCAATGTGAAAGTGCATGCAGGTAAATAGTCATATGCACAGCTATGCAGTGATGCGAGAATGACTCAATATGAGAACCCAGAGTAGGACAGCATGTCAGTGGGCAGCAAGTGAGAGAGAGAGAGAGAGAGAGAGAGAGAGAGAGAGAGAGAGAGAGCGAGCGAGCGGAAAGGAAAACAAACAATGGGAATAGGAGGAGAGCAGCAAAATAGGGGGATTTACAGTGGGGCAAGTCTGACCCAGGCGGTAGGCACCAGCACCCAACCACGAATGGACTCCCATCAGCAGCGAGCGGCTCAGCACATGGGGAGAGAGAGAAGAAAATGAGAAAATTAAGAAAGGGATTTAGGAGTAAGAGTAGACTGGTCTGTACACATGGACATGCAAACAGCCACACACACACAGTTATAGATGGACAGACAGCCAGCCAGCCAACCAGCCAGCCAGAGTTGCAGATGGACAGTGTGATGTAACTGACTCTTCACCAGCGCATACATAGTACAGACAATTACTGAGCATGTTACTTACCTGGTGATCTTATGGGAATAAAGGCACTGCTTCATGAATATAATCAATGAATATATAAAAGTATTTCATTTCTGCAGCTGCTTTTTTCCTGTGAGGAGAAAAAGAAAGACCTCAAACTGGTTGGAAGAGAAGGTGGTGGAGGAGCCCTCTGTATTTCCAGGCAACACCGACAGGCTCTTGGTGCAGGAGTGGAGACGACGACCTTTTGTGTCTGCTGCGCTGGTAGTGCTGGAATTAAGGTGCCGGTGTTGGAGAAGTCACGGGCAGCCTCCAGCCTCATCTTCCGTCAGTGGAGTTTGGACTGCTTCTACAACAGCAGCTGGATCTACCGGTCAGGCTTGACGACCTCCCTGCAGAGTGTCGGGAGAGCTCGTCCCTCCATGGTAACACAGGGAGCAGAGAGGACAAGGATCACAACAACCGTCTCAGACAAAGAAGACAAAACTGATATATAAAGACTATAAAGTAGGGACGATCGCTTGATGCTGTGTCGAATTACGTTTTCGAGCTGCATCAAAACAGCAGTTTGGAGTCTCGCACAAAACACAGGCCATCATGTGATTGCTTAAAAAGAAGCGTGGTTGCGTCACTGACATGCAGTCACGTTTCAAGCACATCAATTCCCCGGTCCCACTGTAGACCCGAGCATAACAAACCAAATATAAACGGATATACGAACAAAAGATTACATAAAAAATAATGTTCAATGAAAAGAAACACAAGCAGACATCACTGTATGGTGCTCCGGTTTCAGTTTGGACAAAGCTTATGGACACACAAGTGACTCAGGCAATGGAGGTGAAGCTGAGAAGCCTCGACTCCTCTCCCAGAAGCTCCCATAAAAGATTGAAATTTAGCTTTGGCCAGCGGTAGTCACCGCCCATCCAGATCTACGCTGATAGTCAGTGTGAGTTGAGGAACTGTCAGTAAAACTAGTACATTCTTAAAAGAACATTCTCAATTAGTGCAGTTTCAGCAAAAGTTAACTTCAGAAGCACAGGGAAAATGCATAGCCATCCTAGATTTAATATATTAAAGCTCATCTTAAAATGCATGTGATCTATTAATGGACAAAGACTAAATGATTACGCTCTGACTGGACTTTTAGAAGCACAAATAACCTGTAGCCTACACACTTCAAGGAGAGGAAATTACATTTTGTGGACTATATATGTTGACAGAAAGCAATCTGAGAACCAGCTACGTGTTTTAAAGCTCCCACAGTACAGAGAAAAGCCTTCGGTATCTACACTGGACGATTAAGGAACGGTTAGCAATGTGACTGTGAAACTCTGACTGAGAACACAGGGCCATTGTTTAGCAGTGCTGACACAGAATAAGGGCATTTGACTGCGACTCTTTGTTCTAGCGTCTACGGCGAGAGACTGGATCTTAGGTATTGAGTATATTGATGCATGCAAACACATATGAGTACTTCATTGACAATTACTGCTTTAGGGACTAGAGATCATATATTTAACAGGGCAAATTCAAAGCGAGAACTGCTTTTACTCAGAAATCCGGAGGAATTTATGTTAATTTTTTGATTTTTGAAGCAAATTTTCTGAGGTCACAATTACAAACCATGCAGGGGACAGACAGTCTTGATATGGCAGGGTTTGTCGAGTAAATCATGTAAATCACTTACCTGCCCACTATCTATTTCACTAACCTGACTGGGAGGGGCCAGACAGTCCTGACGTAGCACCTTCTTGGTGTTCCTGGAGAGAACGATGGACCCCAGGTCGCTCAAGTCCAGACTCTCACGAAAGCTCTCCCAATTCTCTATGAAATCAGCGCTGATGCACCTGTTCCGCAGCCAGCAGTGGAGCATAAGGAGCTGGGTAAACGGCTCGCTCACTCGTTGGTAAGTGGTGTCCAGAAACAGAATAGTGGAGAACGTTAGTGCCGAAACCGCCTGACAACATACAGGACATGAGCACCTGAAAAAAAAGGAGATTGTGGTGTTATTCGTTGAGTACTTTTCACTGTTTTAAAGTAGAATCTCCAACAATGAGAACACCACCCTGAGGAGTTGTCCTCGGTAAAGGAACAGGTGAAGAAGGTGAAGAGCTGAGGACCTCGAACTGGTACACAGAGGTGAAAACCAACTATGATGGAGAAACCCTTGGCTTTTTTCCGGCCACGCTGACGCAACCGACAGTCAGTGAGAAAGATTATTGTACTGTAACACAGGGAGAAGAGAGCACAAGCATCACAACAACTGGCTCAGATGAAAAAAAAAACAAAGCTGATAAAGGCTATACAGTAGGAATGGTCGCTTGATCAAATTGATACCATTGGAGTTATAGAAATTCTAATTCTGTGTCTATTGACGTTCACAGCTACGAATAACCAGGATCATACTGCATGTGTGGTTGTGTGATCATAAAACCACTATGCTAGCTTTTCCCAGCCAATTTGTTTGATTCTGATTGGAGCAACACTGTTAAGGGAAGATTGGAGCACAATCTGCAGATCATCAATTACATGCTCTAGATCTTTAAGATGAAATGGGAAGGAGATGGAGAACTCTGGAAGGTCATTAATGAAAACACTAGCTGCAATAGCTAAACCCTGGGGAGTCGATGCATTAAGAATGAAACAGCGATGGCCTCTGAACTCTCACCAAGGACGTGACGAACAGCCAAAAATACGATACCAAGTTCCCCATTAAAGAGTACAGTAGTCTTTATTACCTGAATGTCACTGTAATTATGGTAATTTGATATCTGAGGAGACATAACCTTTTTTGCTGGTGACGAGTTTGGAGTAAAAGGCAGAGGTCCAAACTCGATTAGGAGCTCTAGCCAGCTACAACCGAGCCCATGAATGGAGTCATGTGACTTCCTTTAAAGCAGTTTTCTGACGATCCAATCACAAACCACGTAAGGACAGACAGTCTCCATACTGCAGGCCCTTTCCTGTGCGGGAGTGGAGGCAAAAAACCCTCGGTGTCCAGAGCAGCCTCCAGCCTCATCTTCCGTCAGTGGAGTTTGGACTGCCTCCAACAGCAGCAGTCAAGCTCGATAACCTCCTTGCAGAACGCCTAGAGATCTCGCTCCTCAGCAGTCGCCAAGTTTCTCCAGAGTAAACAGACAGAAAAGCAAACAGTCAGTGAGAGAGTACTGTACAGTAACACAGGGAGCAGAGAACACAAGGATCCCAACTGTCTCAGATAAAGAAGACAAAGCTGGTATTAAAGACTATAAAGTAGGGACGGTAGCTCGAAGGTCTGTGTCCAATCACGCCTTGAGCTTCTAAAGCAGCATTAACCGCATTAAAAACAAAAATGAAACAAACATAGAAAATGTGTAAGATAGAATAACTGCATGATCACAGGTAGATCACTAATATTGCAGTTCCACTGGATTTAGAATGAAAGGTCAATCAATAAAAACATCCCTTTTGTTATGACAGACAGATGCAGATCCATATGGGCTTATATTCTCTCTTCTCTCCTGTACATAAGACACACTCCTGAACGGATTCTTTTTTTAGACAAAAAGCTTTTTCCTTTAGTGAGTACTTGTATCAGACAATATTAATATCTGATCATCAGACTGCTGCAAAACAATTCCATCATTTGATGATGAAGATATGTCAGGTGTCAAGTCTGAAATATCCACATCGTACACATCCTCATTTTTCGTAAACTTCTGTTGTGCTCTTGTGGAAACCATCTGAAGCACTTCTGCATTTCCTGACATAGCTGTTTCTGGCCACCTAATCTGTGAATGATTCCCAGCAGATATTGCACCCTAAGAGTTGCCGGATTAGGTACAATTGGACCAGCAGGATATACTGCTGCATTTACCGCTCTCAGAGGACTATTCACCAGTGAATATTCACATGCAACAATGGCTTCACTTTCCGAAAGGGAATTTTTAATTTTGGATAACCCTTCTTCTGCTTCCTTGGACATGGGACAATGAGCATGGTATGAGCATCAGCTGTTTTGCTTGCACCACTTTACCCAGAGATGCACCCTTTATTGACCCAATATCATTCATTTTGAGACCAGAAATGTTTTGGAATTTTGTCAACAAAAACTGCTAAGTCATTAGTCTCAGTCTCATCATTTTCACTTGGCAGCTCAGATCTTGACCGTGTAACAGAAGAATAATCAATTATTTGTACCCTCAATGTATTTATACTGGGTACAAAACAACAACAATATTGTTTCAGCTGCTACCTTTTGTATCCACAATATGTTCATACATATAGTCAACACCATTTGGAGACAAATAAAACAAAGTTGACAGAGCTCCATGTGACTCATCAGGTTCTCTGCTCTGTCAGATCCCAAGAATATTCTACTGGGCCTATTTTAAGTGGAAATATCCATACACTAGGACCAGCAGCAGAAAAACCTGAATCTGTACATTGTAGGTTTAGACTGAAAGCTCTCAATAAGTCACATCCTAGTAAATTCACGGGGCAACATGTGAAGACTATAAACTGTGTTTCTAACTGTGAGACTGAAATGATCATCTAAAGGCAATGCTTTGGACATCTTCGTCCTTTGAGTCCGGATTGCTGCAAAAAGTCAATGGCCTAAAACATATTTAAAAATTTAAATTTAAAATATCAAAGGGATCCAGGTTAAAGTAACCTGAAGGTCTAAGAATGTGGCGTCCCGTGTCCTACCGTTTATTCGAAATCCGTAAGGCAAATGGTGTAATTAATTTACTTAGTCACCTCGGGTACAGAGTATCAGAGTCAGTAGAGCGCCTGAATTGACTCAATCACTCATTGGGATGTGGGCGGCCGCCTCTGTCGGTTTCTGATCCCGTCTCTGAAAACTCTGGACCCAGAGGAATATTGGGATCTCTGTGGAACCTCCAAAACTGTGGTAGTGGGATTTATCGATTATCGATCAGCCAGTCTTAGGAATGTAGTGAAACACTTTAATCCTGCAGTAAACGTAATGCTGGTGGAAGGCTTAGAACCGAGTCTGACAATAAAAAAACAAAAACCCTGTATTAAAGCAGCAGTAGGTGGAGGATCCATGTGTCCATCAATATATTTACAGAATGGTGGTAAAATATTGTAGATAACACTCCTCATCTACAGGTTTAAACACATTATTAATTCAATTTAAAATAGTGCATTCCTTACACTGGACTAAGACAAGGCTGGAAAATTTTGTTAAAACATGAATCTAATGTGTGATAGATATCAAACAGAATCAACACAGGCACACGTTCTGGTTTTGTCTAAAAATGACTGACTTTTGGAATTATGTTTTCAACTTCTTTCAGGAGTCTTCTAACAGCCGATCCAGCCTTTCCCTACAACAGCAATATTCGGGGACTCCTCAAGGGCTTTATTTGGGGAAAAATCTTGTTCATGGCCAAGTGATGGCTAAGACTGCTGAGATTACTTAAAGTGAAAGAGAAAAACCCTCCTACCTAAAATTGGGTGCAGTGGTAAATGTAATACTATTTGGCAACCTGTCTTGACTTAAATTGACAATATGATTAATTGGCTGGTTAGCACCCAGTTTGAAATCTATTTCTCTATTTAAAATTCTGTAGTTATTTACATTTACTCTCTTACCCTTTGTAAATTTGGAACTTGAATGTGCTTTTATAACTTAAAACACTAACTCAGTTCAGGTAATTTTTGCATATTAAGTTAATCATGAATGCAAAAAGACTCAGCTTCCAGGGGACCCTGTGCGAACTGATTATATGACCCCCACCAATGTAATAAACAGACCTACGCCCTTGATTTAGTTTCACAGAGATCTAGTGAACTAAGGTGGTTAGCAGTCATAACCTTATTGACAATGACAGCTTTAGGGGCTAGAGATTGTATATTTAACAGCCCAAACGCAATGCGAAACTGCTTGTACTCGGAAAAATAGAAGAATTTATATAAATTCTAAAGATTTTTAAAGCAGATTTTCCAACAATACAATTACAAACCACGACAGTCTCAATACTCAGATCTCTGCGGTAGAAGACCGGACACAGTCAAAAGCTCTCAGTTCTCTACGAAGTCAGCACAGACGGACCTGTCCCGCAGACAGCAGTGGAGCGCGAAGAACTGAGGAAAAGGCTCCCTCACTTGTCTGTAAGAGGGCAGGGGGCTGAAGACGATGATCCTGATGTCTGGCTTTTTCCGAACAGTGTCCAGAAGCGTACGTAATCGTGGAGAACGATAGTGCCAAAGCCACCTGGTGACACCCAAGACACGGGCATCTAGAAAACAGGAGACTGTGGCATTACTCTTTAGGGTCGATACTTTTAAGGGTTTTACAGAAGAATCTCCAACGGTGAAAACACCGCCCTGAGGAGCGGTCCTCAGTGCTGGAGCAGGTGAAGAGCCGAGGTCCTCGAACCAGTTAGCAGAGGTGAAAAATGGCTGTGGTGGTGGAGGAGCCCTCTGCTTTTCCCAGGCCACTCTGATGCTTCAGGTCCTCTCAGGTGCTGGAGTGGAGACAACGACGACCCTCTGTGTCTGCCAGTAGTGCTGGAATTAAGACGGTCGCGTTGGAGGAGTCACGGGCAGCCTCTAGGTCTTCGTCTTCTGTCGGTGGAGTTTGGACTGCCTCTACAACAGCAGCTACAGTAACACAGGGAGCAGAGAGCACGAGGATCACAACAGCGGTCTCAGATAAAGAAGACAGAGCTGATATTAAAGATTATAAAGTAGGGACAGTCGCTAGACCAAACTGATACCAATCAAGTCAGAGAAATTCTAATTCTGTGTCTCTATTGACGTTCAAAGCTACAAATTAACGCTTTCATTCAGATTGGACCAACATTTTCAAGGCTAGAACGGAGCACAGTCTGCAGATCATCTGTTACATGCTCTAGATTTTTAGGGTGAAATGGGAAGGAGATGGAGAAATCTGGAAGGTTAATAAAACACTAGCAGTCGAGCCTTTATGATAAAAGGTTTAGCAGCAAACCCGCCTGTGTGTCGGCCAAGACGCCAAAGACACGGAGACTGGTGATCTTCTAGATATTGTTGTATTTAAGGAGATTGGGGATGTCAATGAGTCTGAAGCATGGAGCACTGGGCATTAGAAATATGAGTGTTCTGGGTGAATGATGAATAAGTGAGGAAGAATTTAGGACAGGCTGATGAATAAAGACTGAAATAAACAGAATACATGCACAATATTAAATAAAAGTTCAGAAAGGCTCCAGGTCTATATCATAGTGCTACTAAATGAGTTCATTCAAAGAGAGATGTGTATACACTCAACAGGCAGGAGAAACAAAGCTAATAATTACCACTCAAAGCTTATATCAAGACACCAGCTTTAACCTGCCTCTGACTGTTTTCACTGGTTAAACTATGGGGTTTTAGCGCCCCCACAAGGACGAAAAGAGGAATAGCAATAGCCTCTGAGCAGTAGTTTAATAAACACCAGGACGTTGACTAAGAACACAAATTTAGCACATATCCACAGAATTACACCATCCATACTAACCTGAAACAGCTCAGTAGCGTGAAACATGAAGAAATAACAAACCATGAATATTCAGTAATACATAGGTAAATACTGAAGCTACACTGCTAAGGAGATAGCTAGCATAGCAACAGAACTAAGCCATTCCCAAACTAAATGAACAGCAGCTTACTTTGTGTCTCAGAGTCAAAATTAAAGGCACCCACAGCCACACAGCTTGAGCAGTTTCTAAAGTTCAGTCTTCCAGAGGAGCTACAGAGCTCGGTCACACCGGCTCGTTTGCCCTGCACACTGCTGCAAGACCACGCTGCTGCTTTACAGCGGAGGCTCCTGATTGGCTGAGACTCCGCATTATATACTGACCAATGCAGCTGAAGCTTCATGAATATTAAATGAGGTCACTAATTTAAGGAGCTTTTGGACAGATCCAGGGTTGGAGATCCACTCAGACATTTACTGAGGATTACTCAGATGCAGTCTGTGAACGTCCTGAAAACTAAGGGTGAAACAGTTAAAGCTACTGAGAGATGTTTGGCCGATTCATCTCCAAATGAAACAGTAAAATGTATTTGTTCACATAATGGTTCAGAGTTCACAGCAACAGATTTACAGTCATTGCTCTGTAAGCAGGGGATAAGGCGCGAGACCTCAGCAGCTATATATATGCATTCAATGATTTACACAGAAAACAGCTGACCATTCTGTTTACAAACACACTGAAATCAGGAGGATAATACTTCAAATAAGTTTAAAACTCCTGCTGTGAATAAACTAGAAAAATCCTCTATGCTCCTTAAAGTCTATTACTAAGCACAATGTCCCCAAGCTGAGGGGGTAGATCTGGATTCAAAGCAATCTAGGTAAAATGTTCATCTTGATTACACCAATTCTGCCAAACAAAGTGTGGTACAGGTCAGGGGTAATTGTTATCCCAAGGTATCTAAAACCAGTGTTTGTCAACTGGAATGTTAGATTTAGTTTAATATAATCCGGGACATTCAGCTGAATAGCTGTAGACCTGCCAAAATTGACTTTATAGCCAGATAGCACACTATAATTAGCGATTACGTTCCTGATTTCAGGAACAGACGTCACTGGATTCTTTAAATACAGAAGTAAATCGTCTGCAAATAATGAGATACGATGATCTGCTTCTCCCACTAAAACTCCTGAAATAATGAAACTAGATGTAAATGTATTCAGCAAGGAGTTCTATCACTAATGCAAAATGCAATGGTGAAAGAGAGTAGCCTTGTCTGCAGCGTCTTCTAAATGGACAAACATTAGATATAAGACCGTTGGCATTTATGGAGGCTGTGGGGTCTAAATACAACAGTTTAACTATATTTATAAAATTATTCTCCAATACGATTTTCTCCAGTAGTGCAAAAAGAAAATTTCACTCAACCCTGCTGAACGCTTTCTCAGCATCTAAGGAAACAAAGTAGAGTCTTTTCTTTTGTTAAGAAGGTTTATAACAACATTACGAAGGCGGTGAACTTTATCGGATTCATATCTGGATTTAATGAATCCCGTCTGATCAGGTTTAATGATGTAGGGAAGAAATGTTTCCAGTCGGGGAGACAGTGCTTTAGTTAGAATTGTGTAATCTACATTAAGTAGACTAATGGGTCGATAGGAAGCACATGCTGTTGGGCTTTTGTCCTTTTTTAACAGCAGACCATTTGAATTTTCCTCAAGATTATTATTAATCATGAGCATAAAAATGGGGCATAAATCTGGGAAAAACTTCTTGTAAAATTGGACTGGATATCAGTCAGGGCCAGGAGCTTTTCCTGAGGGCATGGCCCTGATAGCATCCCAGACCTCCTCTGGTGTAAAGGGGGCATTAAAAAAAGTCTGATCAACTTCTGAGACTAGGGAGAGAAATGTAATCTAAGTAATTTGATCTATCCAAATGTGAACTGCTACAGTCTGAAGTGTAAAGTGATTTTAAAAAGTTACAGAAAGTATCATTAATTATGCGAAGGTGGTAGAAAATATAACCAGAAGGAGTTTTAATAGCTTTTACAGATCGTTGAGTATGTTGTAATTAAGCTGGTGAGCTAATAAACGACTGGGTTTATTTCCAAACTGTTTAGAAAAAAATAACAACTTAGAAATATGAGGAGTTTATTCAAGCTTAAGTTTTAATTTAGCATTTACTAGCAGAGACCAGTTTGTATCAGACTGTGTTTGTGTTCTAGCTGCAGCATCTCAGCTTCCAAATCTTTCGTTTTTTTTTTTTCCTGGAGAGACGCATAAGAGATCAAATGACCTCTTTAAGGCCGTCCCATTTAATTTAGTAAATGTGTTAAATCTCCACTGGGGTGATTTTAATGCTGTTAAATTTAGCATTACATTCAAATACACTGGACTGTGGTCAGATAAAACCAATTTGACAGACCTTCAACATATGTATAGAGTTAGTAGGAATAAGAAAGTAATCCAGTCTTGAATAGAAGCCATGGGGATGAGAGTACATGCCACTCTGAGCCAAGGCTTTCACGTGTAAAACTTCCGCCATCAGGTCAGTATAGAAGCACAAGGTTGACCCATTATGAGAGATTGAACGTTTCTCCAGCGCAGCTCCTAAAAACTTCTTTAGTGGTGAAAGTGGACCAGGATGCTCCATGGTGAGCTTTTGGACAAGAATGTTAAAGCCTGTTCAATTTCAATGGGCAGAACACCCGTGGGAAGATCCATCTGGAGGAACTTTAACTGGGGGGGGGTGACATTGCCCTCTGCATTTTCCGACAAAACAAACATTTTCTGGACAGGTTTTTTGTGACTTGGGCTCCGTGGTTGTTTAGAGAGTCTTCAGTCGGCAAGTTTTCAACCTCATCCCATCGGTCTTCGGTGGCGGTAACTCGTGCCACTAAAGTGGATAACTAAACAACTGTTAATGCCAAATTAATATAAGGTGTGAAATCAGGGTCCAAAATATAGTATCTAGTGGGATCATCACAAAATATAAGATCTTGTAATTATATGGGGCTACCAGAGCCTCCACTGTTGAGGGGCATGAATTGTGAGCACAATTTTCAGACAAATGCTCAGGCATTTACCTTAAAACCTCAATCAACATGCCTGAATCCATTTCAAAATCTAAAAATGCAAGACCACCATCTGACTTACACCTCTGTAAAGTAGATAATTTAATATGAGGTCGTTTACCATCTCAAATACACATGGATAGTACCTTAGAGTGTATCCCAATATTTTTATAGGCAGGGTCAAAGGTATCATAACTATAGAAAAATTTAGTCTAGGTAGAATGTTCATTTTTACCACTACGATCCTGGAGTGCGGTGAGTTAGGCAAGTGTGTCCAATTCAGTATCTATTTTCATTTGTTGTAGTATACCACTGAAATTTTGGAGGACAGTCACTCACTGAGGGACACACGTCTACACCCAAATACCTAAACTAGCACGTTTAAGAGGGTCATTTAGACCATTAAAATGTTCCAGCTCAAGACTCAAAATACCAGAAAGATTAAAAATGAATTCAACAACAAGACCCTTAATTTCCAGACTCCATACAAGAGCCCAACACACCTTAAATACATAAAATAAGTGAACTGCCCAAATACACCCCAGTACTGACAGTTTGATCAAGAAGCAGCTCAATGTTTGGCTGTTAGGGTCGTCTTTCTCCGCGCCCTCCGGGAGAACGAGAATGCACAGGCTGTTCCATCAACCCCGGTCTTGCAGATCAAACACCAACCGTTCCAGAGCGTCCAAACGATCTGAGTGTCCTAATAGAAGTTTATTCTGCTCCCTTTGCTCGCCCATGAGATAGTCTAGCTTTGAACACATTCTGAAACGTAGACATGTGTGTAAAGAATTCTTCCCACATTGCTGAGAGCCACGCCATGACTGTTTTTACCTTTTTTTTTTTTTTTTTTTTTTTTTTACTGGTGACGTGTTTAGAATAAAAGGCAGAGATTTTCTGGTGAGAAACATCCTTAACTGCACCAGTAACAAAAAAAAGGAAATAAAATAAGGACCAAACTCGATCCGGAGCTTTAGCCAGCTGCAACCGAGCCCATGAATGTGACTCCCCCTAAAGCAGTTTCTGACGTTACAGTTACAAACCATGCGGGGGACAGACACTGGTCTCCATACTGCAGGGTCTGTCTGAGATACTATGAGGGACACTGATATATTACTTTTTAAATCAAGCAGAGGAATGACAGAATAAATGATTATAAAATCCAGTAAATCATGGAAATTAATTACCTGCCCACTATCCAGTTGCCCTGTGGTCCTGTCTTATTCCAAGTGGTGTCCAGAAGTGTGTGGCAGAGCTCCTTCAGGGTCTCGCTGCATTGGGCAGAGAAAAGTGAAGAATGATGGTACCGAAGCCACCTGGCAACATCCCGATACTTTTAAGGGTTTAACAGAAGAGCCTCCAACAATGAAAACACCGCCCTAAGGAGTTGTCCTCGGTGAGGGAGCAGGTAAGGTCAAAGAGCTGATGACCTCACACCAGTTATAGTTGAGGTGAAAACTGGCTGTGGTGATGGAGGAGCCCTGTGCTTTTCCATGTAACGCTGACGTCCCCAGGTCCTCTCCGGTGCGAGAGAGGAGACAACAACCCTCAGTTTCCACCACGACGGTAGTGCTGGATTTAAGATGGCCAGCGTTAGAGGAGTCACCGGCAGCCTCAGGCCTCGTCTTCAGTCAGTGGAGTTTGGACTGTTTCTACAACAGCAGTAGTCAAGCTTGATGACCTGCTTGCAGAACGCCAGGAGATCTCGCTCCTCAGCAGTCGCCAAGTTTCTCCAGAGTAAACAGACAAACACAAACGACAGTCAGTGAGAGAGTACTGTACAGTAACACAGGGAGCAGAGAACACAAGATTCACAAAAGCTGTCTCAGAGGAAGTAGACAAAGCTGATATTAAAGACTATAAAGTAGAGACGATCGCTCGACACTCTGTGTCAAATCACGTCTCGAGCTTCTAAAGCAGAATCAAATCAAAACTAAACTAAAATAGAAATACAGAAAATGTGTAGGATATAATTACTGTGTTTAAATGTCAATGCTTTTAGCCATTCAACATGATCACGGGTAGATCACTGAACCTTCATTCTAAATAAACTAACTAATTTAACTAACTAATTTAAATCATTAAAAACATCTTTTGTTATGAGACAGATGCAGATCCATATGGGCCTATATTCTCTCTTCTCTCCTGTACATAAGACACTCCTGAACTGATTCTTTTTTTTAGACAAAAAACAAAACAAAACAAAACAAAAAAAAAAACACCTTTGCTTTTCCAATATTTAGAATCAAGTCTAGATTTTCCCCCTGCCCTCCTTTCTTGCCTAGAGAAATATGCAGTTCACCTTTAGTGACCCAATATCATTCATATCATTCAAAATTCTCGGGTTTAAACAACCCGGAGAGTCAACATATTTCAAGACAATATCTTAGAATTTTTAAAACAAATCTGGATCTAGAGAAGTTCCAAGTTCAAAAAGCCAATGGCCTAAAACAAACTTAAATTAAAATATCAAAAGGGATTCAGGTTAAAGTAACCTGAAGGTCTAAGAATATGGCGTCCCGCCACCTTTTTTTATTTTATTCCAAATTCGTAAGGCAAGCGGTCTAATTCATTTGCTTACAGTCACCTCAGGTACAGAGTCTCGGAGTCAGTAGAGCGCCTGAATTATACCTGATTTACTACTTTTTAATACAAGCAGAAAAGTGACAGAATAAATGGGTGAAATCAAGTAAATCATGTAAATCACTCATCTGCCAACTATGCACTTCACTAACTGGACAGTGTGAATAGGAAGGGTCAGTCAGTCCTGGCACCTTCTTGATGTTCCCGGAGAGAACGATGGACCCCAGGCGGCTCAGGTGAAGCTCATCTCTGTGGTAGAGGACCGGACACAGCCAAAAGATTTCCCAGTTCTCTACATAGTCAGCGCAGACGGACCCGTCCCGCAGCCAGCAATGGAGCGCGAAGAGCTGGAGAAGCGGCTCCCTCACTCGTCTGTAAGTGGGCAGGGGGGGCGTAGACGATTCTGGTGTCTGGCTTTTTCTGAACAGTGTACAGAAGCGTAAGCAGTGCTTCTTCAGGGCCACGCTGCATCAGGCAGAGAATAGTGGAAAACGATGGTGCCAAAACCACCTGGCAACGTCCAGGACAGTGGCACTTGAAAAAACGGAGACTGTGGCATTACTCTTTAGGGTCGATGGACCCTATAGAAAATGTGTGGAGGGAGTTAAAAATTGAAAAAAATGTGTTGCCCAGCGACAGCTCCAAAACATCACTGCTCTAGGAATGGAGGCATGGGCCAAAGTACCAGCTACAGTGTGTGCAAACCTGGTGAAGACTTACAGGAAATGTTTGACCTCTGTCATTGCCAACAAAGGTTATGTTACAAAGTATTGAATTGAACTTTTGTTTTTGACCAAATACTTATTTTCCACCATAATTTACAAATATTTTTTTAATCCAGCAAGGTGATTTCCTGAATCTTTCTAAGAAGGAGAACTTGCACAATCAGTGGCTGACTAAATACATTTTTGCCCCACTGTAAGTCTACCCCCAAATACCTAAAGTGGCCCACAACTGGAGGCATTCTTGACATGCGTCCCTTTCTAGGAGAAAGCAATACTGGGCAACAACTAATGCAAAAAGTTGGGTTGTATTAAGGTAATAATGAGATTAAAGCTGTATTAACATTCTTATTAAATGTACCTTTATCGAGGGAGCAATTCATCATTTCTAACAATAAAGTTCCCAATTCTGCCCAGAAGAACAAATAAAATTCATCAGGAGGGAGAGCCAATCCAGGAGACTTGCCCTTTTCCATCTGACCGAGGGTCTCTTTCAAATCTAGAGGAGAAATATCCTGATCTAAATAAGATGACTCGTCAGTGGACAATTGTGGCAAATTTAAGTAATGGAAAAAGGGGCAATATTTAAGGTTTTCTTTGGGACATCTGATTTATAGAACTCTGAATAGAGCATCACTGATTTGTGCATGTTCTGTAAGCAGGTCTCCATCATGAGACCTTATTGCTGCAATATTTGAGAATTCCTCATTACTTCTGAAAGTCCACTAGATTTGTAATCAGAGCAAACTTGCACTTTTAAGAGGCTCATTTAGACCAATAAAATGTTTCAGCTCAAGACATTCAAAGCCATAAAGATTAAAAATAAATTTAAGTATATCAAGACCCTTAACTGGTACTGGTAGCCAAACATTGAGCTGCTTCTTCATTAAACTGTTAGGGTCGTCTTTCTCCGCACCCTCCGGGAGAACGAGAATACACAGGCTGTTCAGTCAACCCCGGTCCTGCAGATCAAACACCAACCGTTCCAGAGCGTCCAAACGATCGGAGTGTCCGGATAGAAGTTTATTCTGCACCCTTTGCTTGCCCATGAGATAGTCTAGCTTTGAACACATCCTGAAATGTAGACATGTATGTAAAGAATTCTTCCCGCATTGCTGAGAGCCCGCCATGATGGTTTTCTCCAGTGTAGCAGAGGATCCACCATGTTAGATTGAGGCAAGGAGGAGACGGATATTACCGTTTTGGCTGGTGACGAGTTTGGAGTAAAAGGCAGAGATTTCCTCCTGAGGAACATCCTTAACTGCACCGGTAACCAAAAAAAAGTCAGTTTTCTGATGCTACAATTACAAACCATGCGGGGGACAGAAACGGTCTCCATGCTGCAGGGTCTGTCTGAGATACTATGAGGGACACTGATATATTACTTTTTAAATCATGATGAGAAATGACAGAATAAATGATTATAAAATCCAGTAAATCATGGAAATCACTTACCTGCCAACTATCTGACGCATCTGTCCAGCAGCCAGCAGTGGAGATCAAAGAGCTGGGCAAACGGCATGCTCGCTTATCGGTAGGTGGGCAGGAGGTCGAAGACTGTCCAGAAGCGTGCAGCAGTGTTCCTTCAGGAACTTGCTGCATCGGGCGGACAATAGTAGAGAATGATGGTACAGAAGGAGTCACACTGCCAATTCAATTCTAACTTTATTTATATAGAGCCTTTCACAACAAATGTCAAAGCGCTTTACAGAGATCCAGGTCCACACCTCTTATGGTTATGAAGTATGAATAGATGCTGGACATATTTTCAGTGTCTCATTTGTGTGTCTCATTTGTCAGTACATGTAAAAGAGAGGGAGAAAGGGGTTAGGATGGTTGTGTTGGAACTCTGCTGAGTAGTGGGGCAGGCCTGATACCAAGATGCAGGAACTGAACCAAAAAGGGCAACTCCAGACAGGCAGCTCAGGACATGAGGGGAGAGAGACAAAAAGATGAAGATTAGAACAAGGTTTACGTTTAGTGAGAGACCTGTAGCAGAAATAAAAGAGACGGCCACAATAGTAGTAATAAAAAGCCTGTAATCAGAGCAGGACAGAACTGTGGTGTTATGTAATTAAAACAGGACAAAACACAGAACTGGTGAGTTATCTGAAAGCTGGTGTAAAGAGAAATGTTTTTAATCCAGATTTAAAGACTGAGAGTGTGTCTGATTCCCGGATATTAACAGGGAGGTTGTTCCAAAGTTGGTGGGCTTTATAAAAGAACGCTCTTCCTCCTGCAATGTTTTTTTCTAATACGTGGGACTGATAATAGGCCAGCATCTTGCGAGCGTAGTGTACGTGGAGGGTTGTAAGGTATAAGAAGTTCCTCCAGATAATGTGGGGTCAGACCATTGAGAGATTAATATGTTAGAAGTAGTATTTTATAATCTATATGAAATTTAACAGGTAACCAGGGTAAGGATGAAAGAACTGGACTAATATGATCAAATTTCCTAGCTCTAGTTCGTACCCTGGCAGCAGCATTCTGAACAAGCTGGAGCTTATAAAGCGATTTACCTGGACTTCCAGCCTAAAGCGCATTGCAGTAGTCCAGCCTTGAGGTTCTGAATGCGTGCACCAGCTTCTTAGCATCCCCCTAGGATAGTATGCGGGAGTTAAGCAATGTTGCGTAAATAAAAAAAAAGCCGTTTTAAATATACTGCATACAGTGGTATGAAAACGTTTGGGCACCCCTGATAATTTTGATGATTTTCCTTTAATAAATCACTGGCTGTTCACATCAGCAACTTCAGTTAAATATATCATATAGCAGATGAACACAGTGATATTTGAGAAGAGAAATTAAGTTTATAGGATTTACCTTGTTGTTTTATTGATTTGAATACATTTAGTACTAATTATTGGAACACAATTTGTTTTGTAAGCTCATTGACCCTTGATCTACATATACAGGGGAAACCAATTATGAGAAGGAGGTTAAGGTTTTTCTCCTCTTTGCATCTTCTCTGAAGAGTGGCAACATGGGAGCCTCAACACAACTCACAAATGATCTGAAAAAAGATTGTTCAACATCATGGTTTAGGGGAAGAATACAAAAAGCTCTCAGATTTCAGCTGTCAGTTTCCACTGTGAGGAAGATAGTGAGGAAATGGAAGACCACAGGCACAGTTCTAGTTATGGCCCGAAGTGGCAGGCCAAGAAAAATCTCAGATAGGCAGAATTGAAGGATGGTGAGAACAGTCAGTCAACCCACAGACCAGCTCCAAAGACCTACATCATCTTGCAGCAGATGGAGTCACTGTGCATCGTTCAACTATTCAGCACACTTTGCACAAGGAGAGGCTGTATGGGAGAGTAATGCAGAAGAAACCCTTTCTGTGCACAAGCCACAAACAGAGCCGCTGTAGGTCTGCTAAAGCACATTTGGACAAGCCAGCTTCATTTTGGAATAAGGTGCTGTGGGCCGATAAAAACTAAAATTGAGTTATTTGGACATAAGGGGGCTGTATGCATGGTGGAAAGAGAACAGCATTCCAAGACAAACACTTGCTACCCACAGTAAAATCTGGTGGAGGTTCCATCATGCTGTGGGGCTGTGTGGCCAGTGCAGGTACTGGGAATCTTGTTAAAGTTGAGGGTCACATGGATTTCAGTCAATATCAGCAGATTCTTAAGAACAATGTTCAAGAATCAGTGAGAAAGTTGAAGTTGCGACGGGGCTGGATACTGCAACAAGACAATGACCCTAAACACTGTTTAAAATCTACTAAGGCATTCATGCAGAGGAACAAGTACAACGTTCTGGAATGGCCACCTCAGTCCCCAGACCTGAATATTACTAAAAATCTGTGGTGTGATTTAAAGCGGACTGTCCATGCTCAGAATCATCAAACCTGACTGAACTGGAGATGTTTTGTAAAGAAGAATGGTCCAAAATACCTTCAACCAGAATCCAGACTCTCATTGGTAGCTGAAGGAAGCGCGTAGAGGCTGTTATTTCTGCAAAAGGAGAATCTACTAAATATTGATGTAATTTTTCTTTTGGGGTGTTTAAATTTATGCACCTGCTTAATTTCGTTTAAATAATTATTGAACACTTTTTGGAAATCCTATAAACTTCTCAACTATCACTGTGTTCATCTGCTATAGGATATACTTAACTGAAAATGCTGATCCGAACAGCCAATGATTTACTTTCACTTTCCTGATCTGCATGCTCTACATCTCCCACAATTAAAATAAGCAGAGTTCCCTGCCTCAGTCCTGCACTACATTAACTGAGCTGTAATAATGTCTCCTGAAGCCGCTTCTCCCAATTCGCCAAGTTCTTCTCTGCATGTTTCACAGAGCCACCAAATCAGAGTAATCCTCGTCTTCCCAGCTGATGCAAGTTTGTTTTGTTTGAATGTCTGTTGAGTGGACAATGCAGCTAAAGACCATATTTATACCAGTTTGTTTTACGTCCGTCACTGTGTCCGTCTCCGCGGCCGGCTCCCCCAGCAAACTTCCAATGCCTTTACTTGAATCTGTCAGACAGCCTGATAGCCCTTGAGAGCCATCTATCTATCCATCTGTCTATACACACAAACACACACAAATTATAGTAGACACCTTTATACTTAATAAATCATAATTTTAACAAAGTATCAATCTCACGTGTATAGTCCGAACTCTTTATTCTTTATTATAAACTCTGCTCCCTCTAACTCGATTATAAACTCTGATCCCTTGTCTTAGCCCTTAAACCTTGCTTTACAATCTTTAGAAAAAAATAAAGAAAAAAAAGAAAATCAGTTGAACAGTACTATTAGAATTAAATATATCTAAAATCAAATATATCTAAAATCTATCCTAAAATTCTCGAGTTTAAACAACCCTGAGAACCACAATTTTCCAGGACAAAATCTTAGAATCTTCCAGTTTAAAACAAATCTGGATCCCGAAAAGTTCCCAGTGTAGACAACTGAGAGACAGAAATGATCTTAAGGCAATGCTTTGGACATCATCCTTTGAGTCCGGATCACTGCAAAAAGTCAATGATCTAAAACAAATCTGAAAATTAATATCAAAAAAGATCCGGGTTAAAGTAACCTGAAGGTCTAAGAATATGGCGTCCTGTCTCCTGCCGTTTATTCTAAATTCGTAAGGCAAGCGGTCTAATTAATTTACTTACAGTCACCTCGGGTACAGAGTCTTGGAGTCAGTAGAGCGCCTGAATTGACTCAGAATCACTCATTGGGACGTCGGCGGCCGCCTCTGTCTCTGAAAACTCTGGACCCAGAGGAATATGGGGATCTCGGTGGAACCTCCAAAACTGTGATAGTCTAATTTACTTCTCCGCACTTAAAGAATCAACTTGATCAGTCAGTCGTAGGAATGTAGAGAAACACTTTAATCCTGCAGTAAACAACCTGTGATGAGGCTGGTGTGAAGTTGATAGACCCCCATTGTTCAAAGTAACAAAAGCCACCATCTGTCTGTTCCTGAAGACAACGTATACATAGAATATTAAAACGCCTGAAAAGATTCTCCCACAATATTGTAGCGTCGACGTACAAGACAAGAAAACCAGATTCACCGATTCGATTTTTTGCGACACAGATGGAATTTGGCTTCCCCCTGTAACCCAGCTGTGCAGTGAACATGAACGAACACACACACACGCCTGGAGCGGTGGGCAGCCATTGCTTTGGGCCCCCACAAAAGGTGAAGGCCTTGCTCAGTTGCAGTTTGCCCATTCCAGGTATCTAACCCACAAAAAGAATCCTACAATCCTCCTATGTGATTTCCTGGATTTTTTCCTGGATCTCATTTTTGTCTCTCATAGTAAATTTTATATAAATACATTTTTAAATTAGATTTTCCGACATTACAATTACAAACCATAACAGTCTCAATACTGCAGGATTTGTCTGAAATACTATGGGTGACACTGATGTATTACTTTTTAATACAAGCAAAAAAAAAATGACAGAATAAATGGGTGGAATCAAGTAAATCATGCAAATCACTTACCTGCCAACTATGCAGTTCAATAACCAGACAGTGTGACTGGGAAAGGCCAGACAGGCCTGGCACCTTCTTGATGTTCCCGGAAAGAACGATGGACCCCAGGCGGCTCAGGTGAAGCTCATCTCTGCGTTAGAGGACCGGACGCCACGCTGCATCAGGAGGAGAATAGTGGAGAACGATGGAGCCAAATTCACCTGGGGAAGTCCAGGACACAAGCACCTGGAAAACAGAGACCGTGGCATTACTCTTTAGGGTCAATTCTTTTAAGTGTTTTACAGAAGAATCTCCAACAGTGAGAACACCGCCCTGAGGAGTCGTCCCTCTGTGCCGGAGCAGGTGAAGAGCCGAGGTCCTTGAACCAGTTAGCATAGGCACAAAATGGCTGTGGTGATGGAACGCAGGACGCTTCCAGGTCCTCTCAGGTACAGGAGTGGAGACGACGACCCTGTGTCCGCTGCACCGGTAGTGCTGGAAATCAGACCACGGCGACACAGGCAGCATTCCAGGAGTCACGAGCAGCCTCGTCTTCAGTCGTGGAGTTTCGACTGCCTCTACAACAGCGTGATCTGCCGTAATAGCTTGACAACCTCCTGGAGAGCTTGTTCCTCCATGGACATCTCTGAGTAAACACAGACAACGGTCAGTGAGAGAGTACTGTACAGCAACACAGGGAGCAGAGAGCACAAGGATAAGACAAAGCTAATAAAAAAGAACATATATCCACAAAAATGGTACCAAGTTCCCCATTAAAGAGTACAAAAGGCTTTATTACCTGAATGTGGTCAATGATCACAGTGGTGATGGTTGCAGTGTGTTACAATATTCAAACACAGCATGAAATCCTTGTTCACTGTAATTATGATGTTTCACATTATGCAGTAGAGAGCATGAAAATCAAGGGTAAGATTGATCAACTGAACTGTGAAGTCTGCAGACAAGAGAAATCTGCTCAGAGTAGAAACAGGACCTGATGCACGAGCAAAAGCAGTACTTGAACTAGTACATACTGACCTAGGATGGTCCTATAGAGTCAGAAAAGGGGGGGGGGGGGGAGGGGGCTGAAGCATGGATCACTGGCCATTAGAAATATGACAGCGTTCTGGGTGAATGATGAATAAGTGGGGAAGAACTGAGGACAAGCTGACGAATAAAGACTCTGAAATAAACAGAATACATACAAACATGACAGATAGAAGCTAGAACTTTCTTTCAGTGTGTTCCAGAACACCAAACCCAGACTGACCAGTCAGCGGCATATGATTATTTCCATGGTGAGAGGTGTCTGGAGGAACCTGAAAATGTTACCTGATTATCTAGATGAAAATGGCTTTACACAGAACCCAGCTGACCATTCTGTTTACAAACACACTGAAATCAGGAGGACAATACTTATTCAAATAAGTTTAAAACTCCTGCTGTGAATAAAATAGAAAAATCCTCTTTGCCCCTTAAAGTCCAATTACTAAGCCCAATGTCCTCAAGCTGAGGGGGTAGATCTGGATTCAAGGTGAGTGGTGACCATAAAGAGATACAGTTAGGGACTTTAATATATTTTCTAGTGTCTCTCCAAGAAAGCAACGTATTGTACACTACAAAGTTATCAGAGAGAGACAGGATTTTGTCAAAATTATAAATAAATGGTAGGGAAGTTAGGGATCTAGGATGATGTGTGATGAAGTCAGTGGTAGCTGACTCCTCACCAGCCCATACACAGTAGAGACTTGTGACTCTGACATGTTACCTACCTGGTGATCCTGGGGGAATGAAGGCGCTGGTGAGTGGGTCTTCTAGGAGCCGGCAGGAACCACGGTTAACCTAGAAGGAGGAAAACACACAACCAATAACACTAGGATATACATATAATTCCAGCTAGCATTATTTACCGGTGTACATCAATATGGCCATAAACACGTAAATAATAATTGTATATAAGATGTGTAAATAACGTCCATGTTATCTGTTGTATCGTCATTGTTTGTGATGACCACCCCCTTAGTAGCCACTTGGTCTACTCCAGGCTGAGGAGGGAGGAGCAGAATAAGCTGAAGTAGACGTCTGTGAGGCTTTGCAGCCCTCAAATGAAGATCGCTGAGGCCTTGTTGTACAAAGTGTGTGTAACCTAGCTCTTTTGTGTTTTTGTGTTTTTGTTGTGTGTATTTTCTCTTGATCTTTGAATTCAACATTAAATATCACTGGAACTTACCTGGAAGTGTTTGGCTGTATCCTTCTGGTGAACTGTCCTTCATGTCCGCTTAAAGCCACGCCATCACCACAACATGAGCATTTCTATACTGAACCACAATGAGTCTAATCTATTTAGACTTAGAAGGATGAAGAATTTTAATCGGAGCTTTTTATTATCCCAAAAAACAAATCTGCTTATTGACTGATTTACCTTTTTAAAAATGATAGGGGTCAAACGACAAGGTAGGTTTTGAAATAAAAAGCAATCTAGGTAAAATGTTCATCTGGATTACACCAATTCTGCTTAATGTTACACAATTAATTATTCCAGTGTATGCCACTGGATTCAAAAAAGTCTGATCAACTTCTGAGACTCTAGGGAGAGAAATGTTATCAAAGTAATTTGATCTATCCAAATGTTAACTGCTACAGTCTGAAGTGTAAAGCGATTTTAAAAAGTTACAGAAAGTATCATTAATTATGCGAGGGTCGTAGGAAATATCAACAGAAGGAGTTTTAATAGCTTTTATAGATCGTTCAGTCTGTTGTAATTAAGCTGGTGAGCTAATAAACGACTGGGTTTATTTCTAAACTCATAGCATTTCTGTTTAGAAAAAAGTAATAACTTAGAAATATGAGGAGTTTATTCAAGCTTAAGTTTTAATTTAACATTTACTAGCAGAGACCAGTTTGTATCAGACTGTGTTTGTGTTCTAGTTGCAGCGTCTCCGCTTCCAAAATTTAGTTTTTTCTGGAGACACACCCAAGAGATCAAATGACCTTGCAAAGTGTTCCATTTAACTGCACTGGTAACTGAAGAGTTGCAGTTGTCTTGCCAATAATCTGTTATTCTCTAACATAGAAACAAAATGCTTCTTTATTTAGTAAATGTGTGGTAAATCTTCACTGAGGTGTTTTAAATGCTGTTAAATTTAGCGTTACATCCAAATAGACTGGACTGTGGTCAGATAAAAACTATTCTGACAGACCCTTGACATATGTATACAGTCAATAGGAATAAGAAAGTAATCCAGTCTTGAATAGGAACCATGGGGATGAGAGTACATGCCACGCTGAGCCAAGGCTTTCACGTGTATAACTTCAGCCAACAGGTCAGTGTAGAAGTGCAAGGTTGACCCATTATGAGAGACTGAACGTTTCTTCAGTGCAGCTCCTAAAATGACCTTAGTGCTGAAGCGTAGAAAGTGGACCAGGATGCTCCATGAAGTGCTTTTGGACAGGGATGTTTAAGCCGGTTAAATTTCAATAGGCAGAACACCCGTGGGAAGATCCATTCAGGAGGGAAATTGGTGTTGGAGGAACTCAGGCCACTCAAGCCAGGGGGGACATTGCTCTCTCCATTTTCCGGCAAAACAAACATTTTTTGGACATTTTTTTGTGATTTGGACTTCGTGGTTGTTTAGAGTCTTCAGCCAACAAGTTTCCAATCTGTTTTCTGTGGCGGTAACTCACTGCATCGGGCAGAGAAAAGTGGAGAAGTATGGTACAGAAGCGACCTGGTGACGTCCAGCACTCCTGAAAAAAAGACTGAGTCGTTACTCTTTGGTCCCGATACTTTTAAGGGTTTTACAGTAGAACATCTAACAACGAAAATACAGTCCTGAGGAGTTGTCCTCTGTGAGGGAGCAGGTGAAGTCGAAGAACTGAACCTCGCGCCAGTAAGTCAAGGTGAAAACTGGCTGTGGTGGTGGAGGAGCCCTTGGCTTTTCCAGGCCATGCCAATGGCCCCAGGTCCTTTCCAGTGCGGGAGTGGAGACAACAACCCTCTGTGTCCGCCGTGCCGGTAGTGCTGGATTTAAGATGGCCAGTGTTGGAGGAGTCACGGGCAGCCTCAGGCCTTGTCTTCCGTTGATGAAGTTTGGACTGCCTCTACAACAGCAGCAGTCAAGCTTTATGACCTCCTTGCAGAGCACCTACAGATCTCGCTCCTCCTCGGTCTTCAAGTTTCTCGAGTATAAACACAGACAGAAACGCAAACGACGGTCAGTGAGACAGAGTACTGTACAGTATCACAGGGAGCAGAAAGCACAAGGATCACAACAACTGGAAATAAAAATATATAGAAAAATTGTAGAATGGGATTACTGCATTTATATGTCAATGCTTTTAGCTCTTCAAGATGATCACAGGTAGACATGGGACATTGAGCATGGTCAGGCCCATCAGCTGTTTTGCTTGCACCACTTTAACCAGAGATGCACCCTTTATTGACCCAATATAAGATAAGATAAGATAATCCTTTATTAGTCCCACAGTGGGGAAATTCTCAGTGTCACAGCAGAAAGGGATAGCAGACACTCAGTTACAAAATATAGATAAATAATTTATACTATATAAATAAGAATTAAAAAAGCAATAATATTATTTATAGCAAATGACTTAAATGCACATGGGGGGGTATTACACATAGTATTTTTGCACTGAAGGATCTCTGTTTCCTGAACATGTGTGTGTAGTTTAAGTGTGTGTGTATGTGGTCCGCTGGGAGCAGTGCTGGTTGTGGAGTCTGATGGCAGCAGGAAGGAAGGACCTGCGATACCACTCCTTCACACACTTGGGGTGAAGCAGCCGGTCACTAAAGGAGCTACCCAGTGCTGCCAGAGTCTCAAGCATGGGGTGGGAGCTGTTCTCCAGCATGGATGCCAGCTTGGCCGTCATCCTCCTGTCTCCCACCACCTGCACTGGGTCTAAGAAGCACCCCAGGACAGAGCCGGCCCTCTTTATGAGTTTGTTCAGTGTCTTCTTATCTGCCGTCGAGATGCTACTGCCCCAGCAGACCACTCCATAAAAGATGGCAGATGCCACCACTGTGTCGCTCCCTGCACCCCAAAGGACCTCAGTCTCCTCAGTAGGTAGAGTCTGCTCTGGCCTTTCCTGAAAAGTGCAGCAGTGTTGACTGACCAGTCCAGTTTGTTGTTCAGATGAACACCCAGGTATTTATAAGAGTCCACACACTCTATGTTCATACCCTGGATGTTCGATGATGGCGGGGGGTGCCTGCACCTGCGGAAATCCACCATCCACCACCAGTCCTGAATCAGTTCTCTGTACTCGCTGTCCTCCTCATTGGATATGAGGCAGACGATCGCAGAGTCATCAGAGAACGTCTGGAGGTGACAGGTCGGTGAGCTGTACATGAAGTCAGCAGTTTACAGGGTGAAGAGGAACGGTGCCAAGACCATTCCTTGAGGGGCTCCTGTGCTGCTGACCACCAAGTCAGAGACACAGTCCTGTGCCCTCACATACTGTGGTCGGTTGGTGAGGTAGTCCAGTATCCAGTTCGATATAGGTAGGTAGTCCATATCATTCATTCTGAGACCAGAAATGTTTTGGAAGTCAACCAAAGTCATTAGTCTCAGTCTCGTCATTCTCACTTGGCAGCTCAGATCTTGACCGTGTAACTGAAGTATCGTCAATTATTTGTATCCTCAATATATTTATACGCCTCAGTCCAATCAATTTGGATCCCTTTACAAATTTCTCTAGGTTGAACAGTACTGAGAATTAAATATCCCAAAATCTATCGTCTAAACATCTAGATTCTCAGGGTTGTTTAAACCAGAGAATCTTTCAAAGATCAAAATGTATCGCAATTCAAAGTTTCCAAGACAACTGAGAGACTGAAATTATCTTAAGGCAATGCTTTGGACATCTTCATCCTTTGAGTTCGGATCGCTGCAAAAAGTCAATGATCTAAAACTAATTTGAAAATGAAAATAATCAAAAGGATCCGGGTTAAAGTAAACTGAAGGTCTAAGAATATGGTGTCACGTCTCCTCCCGTTTATTCTAAATTCATAAGGCAAGCGGTCTAATTAATTTACTTAGTCACCTCGGGTACAGAGTCTCGGAGTCAGTAGAGCGCCTGAATTGACTCAGAATCACTCATTTGGATGTCGGCGGCCGCCTCTGTCTGTTTCTGATCCTGTCTCTGAAAACTCTGGACCCAGAGGAATATTGGGATCTCGGTGAAACCTCCAAAACTGTGGTAGTCTAATTTGCTTCTCTACGTTTAAAGAATCAACTCGATCAGTCAGCCTTAGGAACAAGGCTTCCCTTCATAACAGCTGTCCAGAGAACACACAGTGGACAGAGAGCACATGTGGCTGGAGCAATGGGCAGCCATTGCTGCGGCGCTCACAAAAGAAGGTGAAGGGTCTTGCTCAAGAGTGGCAGTTTGCAGAGCCCGGGTATCGAACCCACAACACTCATCAATAGCCTGGAGCTCTTACCGCTGAGCCACCACTGCCCCCTACAGCCACCACTGCCCCTACAGCTGCTTATCGTTACCAGATTGTCTCTATTATTGGGCTTCGAACATCAGGGCTGTTCCTGCGCATTACACGTGTTGCTCTGTTCAAAACTACCCATACCAGAATCTTTGTTTAGCTGTTCACTAAACCAGCCTGTGAAACAGACCCTGAAAATTTGGAAGAGCCTTTTCACTAAATAAATGATCTATATACAGCCCGATTATGAACAACAACGTTCACTCCACAACAGCAATATTCAGGGTGACTCCTTAAGGGAAAAAGAAAAACCCTCCAACCTAAAACTGGGTGCCATGGTAAATTTAATACTACTTGGCAACCTGTCTTGACTTAATTAATAATCAGAGTCCATATTGTCTATTTGTCTGGTTAGCACCCGGTTTGAAATCTATTTCTCTATTTAAAATTCAGTCATTTACATTTACTCTCTTACCCTTTGTGTTTATTTGGACACTTGTATGTGCTTTTACAACTTCATATTCAAAAATTACCTGTATTTTTAGAGTTAGAGTTTTAAATTTATCATAAATGCAAAAAGACTCCAGGGGTCTCTGTGTGAACCGATTTTATGACCCCACCAATGTAAAACAGACCTAAGCCATTGATTTAGTTTCACAGAGAGTGAACTAAGGTGGTTCACTTCAGACGGGCCTGGACATGTACTGGCTTAAGCAAGTTGGAGGTTTGGAGTCTGACTGTTTGAGGCTGTGGACAGGTGTCTTTTATACAGATAACGATGTCCAACAGGTGCCATTAATACAGGTAACGAGTGGAGGACAGAAGAGCTTCTTAAAGAAGTTACAGGTCTGTGAGAGCCAAAAATCTTGCTTGTTTGTGGGTGATCAAATACTTATTTTCATCATAATTTACAAATAAATTCTTTAAAATGTGATTTCCTGTATTTCTCATGTTGTCCCTCATAGTTGACGTGTACCTATGATGAAAATTACAGACCTAGAAGGAGAACTTGCACAATCAGTGGCTAACTAATTACTTTTTTGCCAAACTCCTGCTTGTACTCGGAAAGATAGAAGAATTTATATAAATTCTAATAAGATTTTTAAAGCAGGTTTTTTGAACCATGCGGGGTACAGACAGTCTCCATACTGCAGGATTTGTCTGAAATACTATGAGTGACACTGATGTATTACTTTTTAATACAAGCAGAAAAGTGACAGAATAAATGGGTGGAATCAAGTAAATCATGTAAATCACTCACCTGCCAACTATGCAGTTCACTAACCGGACAGTGTGAATAGAAAGGGTCAGTCAGTCCTGGCACCTTCTTGATGTTCCCGGAGAGAACGATGGACCCCAGGCGGCTCAGGTGAAGCTCCTCTCTGTGGTGGAAGACCAGACGCAGCCGAAAGCTCTCCCAGTTCTCTACGAATTCAGCACAGACGGACCTGTCCTGCAGCCAGCAGTGGAGAGATAAGAGCTGGGGAAACGGCTCGCTCACTCGTCAGTAAGCAGGCAGGGGGCCGAAGACGATCCTTGTGTCTGGCTTTTTCCAAACAGTGTCCAGAAGCATATGGCAGTGCTTCTTCAGGGCCACGCTGCATCAGGAGGAGAATAGTGGAGAACTATGGTGCCAAAGCCACCTGGCGACGTCCAGTACACAGGCACCTGGAAAACAGGAGACTGTGACATTACTCTTTAGGGTCGATACTTTTAAGGGTTTTACAGAAGAATCTCCAACAGTGAGAACACCGCCCTGAGGAGCTGTCCTCTGTGCCGGAGCAGGTGAAAAGCTGAGGTCCTCGAACCAGTTAGCAGAGGTGAAAAATGGCTGTGGAGGAGCCCTCTGCTTTTCCCAACCATGCTAGCACTACAGGTCCTCTCAGGTCCTGTACTACAGGTCCTGCTGAAGAGATCGTTCCTCTGTGGTCATCTCTGAGTAAACACAGACAGAAACGCAAGCAATGGTCAGTGAGACTGTACTGTACAGTAACACAGGGAGCAGAGAGCACAAGGATCACAACAGCTGGCTCAGATAAAGAAGCAAAGCCACAAAAATGGTACCAAGTTCACCATTAAAGAGGACAATAGGCTTTATTACCTGAATGTGGTCAAAGATCACAGTGGTGATGGGTGCAGTGTTACAATATTCAAACAGCATGAAATCCTTGTTCACTGTAATTATGATGTTTCACATTATGCAGTAGAGAGCATGGAGATCAAGGGTAAGATTGATGAACTGAACTGTGAAGTCTACAGACAAGAGAAATCTGCTCAGAGTAGAAACAGAACCTGATGCACGAGCAAAAGCAGTACTAGTACATACTGCTCGAGCTGGTCGTATAGATCCAATGATATGGTTAAAAGGTTTAGCAGCAAACACTCCTGTGTGTCGATCAAGATGCCAGACACGGAGACTAGTGATGTTCAAGATATTGTTGTATTTAAGGAGACTGGGTTGACATTGAGGTTGAAGCATGGAGCACTGGGCATTAGAAATATGACAGCGTTATGAGTGAATGATGAATAAGTGAGGAGGAATTGAGGACAGGCTGATGAATAAAAACTCTGAAATAAACAGAATACATGCACAATATTAAATAAAAGTTCAGAAAGGATCCAGGTCTATATAATAGTGCTACTAAATGAGTTCATTCAAAGAGAGATGTGTATACGCTCAACAGGCAGGAGAAACAAAGCTAATAATTACCACTCAAAGCTTTTATCAAGACACCAGCTTTAACCTGCCTCTGACCGTTTTCACTGGTTAAACTATGGGGTTTTAGCGCCCCCACAAGGACGAAAAGAGGAATAGCAATAGCCTCGGAGCAGTAGTTTAATAAACACCAGGACGTTGACTAAGAACACAAATTTGGCACATATCCACAGAATTACACCATCCATACTAACCTAAAACAGCTCAGTAGCGTGAAACATGAGTAAATAACAGAAACCATGAATATTCAGTAATACATAGGTAAACACTGAAGCTACACTGCTAAGGAGATAGCTAGCATAGAAACAGAACTAAACCATTCCCAAACTAAATGAACAGCAGCTTACTTTGTGTCAGACTCTAAATTAAAGGCACCCACAGCCACACAGCTTGAGCAGTTTCTAAAGTTCAGTCTTCCAGAGGAGCTACAGAGCTCGGTCACACCGGCTTGTTTACCCTGCGCACTGCTGCAAGACCACGCTGCTCCTGATTGGCTGAGACTCCGCATTATATACTGACCAATGTGGCTGAAGCTTCATGAATATTAAATGAGGTCACTAATTTAAGGAGCTTTTGGACAGATCCAGGGTTGGAGATCCACTCAGACATTTACTGAGGATTACTCAGATGCAGTCTGTGAACTTCCTGAAAACTAAGGGTGAAACAGTTAAAGCTACTGAGAGATGTTTGGCCGATTCGTCTCCAAATGAAACAGTAAAATGTATTTGTTCACATAATGGTTCAGAGTTCACAGCAACAGATTTACAGTCATTGCTCTGTAAGCAGGGGATAAGGCGCGAGACCTCAGCAGCTATATATATGTATTCAATGACTCTACATTGACAGAGAGAAAACTTAACCTTTTAAAGAGGAGAGTATTTGGATCAGGAGGCTACACTTACAAACATGACAGATAGAAGCTAGAGTCAAAATATGAAAGGGAGTCTTTGTAGGTACGACAAGAACAGCCCATCATACCTAGTCTACTATCCAGACACAGGGAAAGTCCTTAAACACAGGCAGCGGATGATCCCAAGGCCAACAGTGTTGATCAGACTTCAGAAAAGGTTCAAGAGTCTTAAACTGACGCTCAAAATCCTCTTTACAGACTGTCTACATTTTTCCCCACTTTACCCTATTCAGCATAGTCTGGTTCTATAACTTAACTCAGGTTATTGCTGCTCTGATCTTCTAGATCTCTTTTGCTGATCCCGTGTACAGCTTCTGCTGTGCTGCCACATTCCTGATCTGCACCGAACTCTTTGGGTATTATAAACTCGGCTCCCTTGTCTTAGAACCTTGAAAATCTCTAATTTAAACAGCCCTGAAAAATCAAATTTATTTTAAAAACCTTTAAAATCTTTAGAAATAAGAATTTTCTAAAAATAAATTCTAATCCCTTTACAACCCCTCTAGGTTGAACAGTACTAAGAATTACATATCCTAAAATCTTGTCTTAGAAACTTAGAATTTTAATACATTTGGATCCCTGAAAAATTATCTGGTTTAAACAACCCTAAGAATAAAAATATAGGACAATATCTTAGAATCTTCCAATTTAAAACAAATTTGGATCTGAGAAATTCCGAGTTTAGACAACTGTGAGACTCAAATGATCTTAAGGCAATGCTTTGGACATCTTCGTCCTTTGAGGCCAGATCGCTGCAAAAACTCAATGACCTAAAACAAATTTGAAAATTAAAATATCAAAAAGATCCAGGTTAAAGTAAACTGAAGATCTAGGAATATGGCGTCCCGTCTTCTCAAGTCAAGTGGGTTTTATTGTCATTTCAACTACATACAGAGTACACAGTGAAACGAAACAACGTTCCTCCAGGACCATGGTGCAACATAGACAGTGCATAGAAAACACAAGTGCAACACAAACAAGTGCGGACAGACAACAAAACACAGTACAGAGAATAATAAATAATTGCCGGAAGTGTGCAAATTCTGCAGTGTGTATAAATATTGAGTCCAGTGAGGTAGTAAAGTTATTAGTGCAAATGCTTTGTGCAAAAACAAAATGCTTCCCATTTTATCTGGGTTAAATGGTTGGAGAGAGAGAGAGAGAGAAAGAGAGAGAGAGAGAGAGAGAGAGAGAGAGAGAGAGAGAGAGAGAGAGAGAGAGTGTGTGTGTGTGCATGTAGCAGAAAAGACATCAGGTCAGAAGTTGAGTTGAGAAGTCTGATGGTTTGGGGGAAGAAGCTATTGCAGAGTCCCCTGAGCCGCCCAAAAAGTACCAGAGATGAGAGAGAGAGCTCTCTTTAGAAAAAGAAACAAAGGCTATCGGACTGTGACACAGAGTCAAGTAAAGGCATTGGAAGTTTGCTGGGGGAGTCGGCCGTAGATTTAAAACTCAGTGCTTCTTCAGGGCCACGCTGCATCAGGCAGAGAATAGTGGAGAACGATGGTGCCAAAGTCACCTGGCAACGTCCAGGACACGGGCATCTGAAAAACAGAAGACCGTGACATTACTCTTTAGGGTCGATACTTAGTGTCGTCCTCGGTGCCGGAGCAGGTGAAGAGCAGAGGTCCTCAAACCAGTTAGCAGAGGCGAAAAATGGCTGTGGTGGTGGAGAAGCCCTCTGCTTTTTCCAGCCACGCGGACACTTCCAGGCCCTCTCAGGTGCGGGAGAGGAGACTACGCCCCTTTGTGTCTGCCCCACCGGTAGTGCTGGAATTAAGACTGTCGCATTGAAGGAGTAACAGGCAGCCTCCAGCCTAGTCTTCCATCAGTGGAGTTTGGACTGCCTCTACAACAGCAGCTTGATCTGCCGTAATAGCTTGACGACCTCCTGGAGAGCTCGTTCCTCCGTGGTCGCCTCTGAGTAAAAAACACAGGCGAGACAGAGTACTGTACAGTAACACAGGGAGCAGAGACCACAAGGATCACAGGTTTTAGAGAAAGAAGACAAAGTTAATAAAAAGAAGACAAAGCCACAAAAGTGTCACCAAGTTCCCCATTAAAGAGTACAATAGGCTTTATTACCTGAACGTGGTCAATGATCACAGTGGTGATGGTTGCAGTGTGTTACAATATTCAAACAGCATGAAATCCTTGTTCACTAATTATGATGTTTCTCATTATGCAGTAGAGAGCATGAAGATCAAGGGTAAGATTGATAAACTGATCTGTGAAGTCGGCAGACAAGAGAAATCTGCTCAGAGTAGAAACAGAACCTGATACACGAGCAAAAGCAGTACTTGAACTAGAACATATGGACCTACAGATCCAGTAAAAAAAAAAAAAAAAAGGAGGGGGGGGGCTGAAGCATAGAGCACTGGGCATTAGAAATATTACAGCGTTCACAGCAAAGGATTTTCACTCATTGATCAGTGAGACCTCGGCACCTTGATCACAACATCTAAAAAACAGCAGAGAAAAAATTGGAGAACACTATTTTTTAATAGGGAAAGGTTAATGCTAGTAGAGATCAAATTACCTAAAGAATTCTGGACATCTGCTGTAATGACCACTGCAGTCATTTGCAACAAGGACTTAAATAGCCACTAGGCTTGAAATGATAAACAATTTTTTGACGTTACAATTACAAACTACGTGGGGGACAGAGTCTCGATACTGCAGGGTTTGACTGATTTAAAGGACTGATTTATTCCTTTTTAATATAAGCAGAGAAATGAATAATAAAGGGTTATGAAATCGAGTAAATCATGTAAAATCACTCACCTGCCAACGATCCAGCTCACGGACATGAACGACGGACCCCAGGCGGCTCAGGTGAAGCTCATCTCTGGGACTACCTCTGGCATCTCAGTACAATGAAACTGGGGTAACAGATCTGCATGAACTGGAACTAGGCGTGTGGTCTTCACATCATTAACCAGTTCTCACAGTTTAGTGCAGACAGCATTCTGACCACAAAGAAGTCCTCTGAAATAGTGAAACACTGTTCATGACAGGATTAATGTGCATTAAGGAGAATTCAACAATGATGAAGTGACAGAAATGGCAGAAAACCTCAACATAGAATTAAAGACAACAGCTGCATACAGCCCATGGAGCACTGGACTTTTGGAACGGCACAACCAAACACTTACTGAGATCATCGTGAAAGTAAAGACAAGTAACAGCTGTGACTGGAATACTGCCCTGGACTGGGCCCCTATGGCAAAGAACACCAGGCAAAAGGTCCATGGCTACAGTCCACATCAGTTGGTGTTTGGACAGAATCCTAACCTGCCCTCTGTGTTAACTGACAAGCCTCCTGCTTTACTGAAGCAGAATGTCCAGAAAGAATACAGAGAGCACTGAGATAGCACCTTCCTTACACAGATGGAAAATGATAGTGTACTATAAGAGAGTGGACTGTCCAGGGTGGTGTTAGTCTGAGGAGACCTAGCCTGATACAGGTTCCTCCATGTCTGTGAGAAGAGTGAACACAGAGTGAGGATTCATGTAAAACAAAGGATAAAACAGATAATACAAAATAATTTATGTAGGATGGCATCTCAGCCTATAATACTCTAATCTTCACCCAAGTACTCTAGGAAGAGGTGGGTCTTCAGTCTGCGTTTGAAGACAGCGAGCGACTCTGCCGTTCGGACACCAAGGGGAAGTTCGTTCCACCACTTCAGTGGAAAACAAGGCAGTTACATACTGAAATACATGCAATTAAATGTAGATAAACATTAATGATCAGAAGAAACACAGGCAGACATCACTGTATGGTGCTCCTGTTTCAGTTTGGACAAAGCTTAAGGACACAAGTGAATCAGGCAATAGTGGTGTAGTATTTGTAAAACAGGTGGCGCGGTAGAGCTGTGAAGCTGTGAAGGGGAAGGTGGTTGCTAAGGGTTACAGTTGGTTAAGGGGAGTAGATTATAATAATTACTAACATCAGCAAGAATAACAGTTTATGACCACAGACGAGTTTGTTTACAGCACTGAAAATGAATCCAGGGCAGTTTTAGTGATTATATATTAGAAAGGAGAAATATGATGATCCAGCTTTAATAAAAAAATTTGTATTCTGCATGACACCATTCAAGTCGAAGAAATTCTAATTTTGCGTGTTCCTACTAGCCTTGGGATGATAAACAATATCAAATATCGCAATCATTTAAACAAGTGATAAGTGCAATATCGTCCCATGTGCGTTTTCTTTTTTGGCTTTATTTAACCGTTGACTTGTGCAAGCATTCTATACTATGGTAAACTAAACATTTATGCCCAAGTAATAAATAAGCATCCAAGTACAGATGATGCATCAAATATAAAGTCACCAACTACAGCTACAAATTAACTTTTTAAAAAAGGACTTAAAAAGATTAGAATGTAGAGATGCTGTCAAAGACTGCTGGGTACATGCAAATGAACAACTACGCCTCATGTGGCCTTGTCCTGGGTAGACAGTGAAAATGGATGAGCTTGTACAGAAGGGTGTCTCTGCACCAGTTTGGCAATA
Organism: Salminus brasiliensis; assembly: GCF_030463535.1. Lineage (NCBI taxonomy): Eukaryota > Metazoa > Chordata > Actinopteri > Characiformes > Bryconidae > Salminus > Salminus brasiliensis. The sequence goes on from NC_132891.1 coordinate 19,710,422, forward strand.
TTTTGGTTTAGATGTTAACAGTGTTACATGCCGTCTATGTAGAAAACGCATCACCACAAAGGGTGGAAATACTGCTAATTTACAAGCACATCTGAGGATACATCTAGCTAAGTATGTTAAACTGGGTCCCACCCATAGAAAAGGCAGTTTGTCAAATTAATCAACAATCACAAATGTTTTTGCGAAATATACAAACGTACAGCGCAACACTCGAAATAAATAAATAAACAAACAAACAAATATCGTAAAGGGACTGCCTCCATTCAACACTGTCTAAAAAAAGTTATCATTCAGAGAAATACTACAAACTTTGAACTGGCAATACGAGCTACTGTGCCGGAGATGTAGAATAATGTTCAAGCTAAAGCTGAGTGTTTGATCAAGAGAGCAGAGTTTTACTCACTGACAACTGACATGTGGTCAAGTGCTAATATGACTCTGTACAGGTCACTGACGGTACACTTTATTTTGCTGCAGTGGAAACTCGAAAGCAAATGTTTGAAAGCTGTGTTTTTTTTTTTTTCCAGAGATCCACACTGCAGCCAGTATAGCTAAGGCTCTTCACTCTGTACTCCAGGACTGGAATCTGAACGAGGAAAAATTTACATTACAACAGACAACGCCGCAAATATAAAGTCAGTCGTGAGAGACGAACTTGGATGGAAATGGTTAAATTGCATCAGACATAACCTGCATCTGGGTGTGAAGAATTCAATTCAAGCAGCAAATACAGGGCACGGAACAAGCTCTGGGTGTATGCCACTTGATCGTTGGTACTTCTTCCCCCCCACAGCTGGCAGGAGAGGCGGGCGTTGCTGGAAGCTCAACAAGAACTCCAAAAATTAATAAATTATTATTAAATCATCTTTAACAACTTTTTCTAGAATTAAAGCCTTAGTAATATAATTCTCAGATCACGTTAAGGGCTGCAATAAAATGATCACGTGACCAAACAAAGGTTCACATGAGGAACCTCGTAACTTAACATACTGACCTAGCTGGTCCTATAGATCCAGTGTGCAAAAGAGGGTTGTAGATACACTCTGGCGTTTACTGAGGATTACTCGGGTACAGTCTGTGTACTTCCTAAAAAAACTAAGGATGAAACCATAAAAAGCTACTGAGAGATAGTACACACTATCCAAAGAGAGAGAGGAAAGCACCTCAGTACTCAGCTGATTCTGATATTGGAGATCAGACACTGACCAACACTGACTACTGCTACAGGGTCTGTAATAAACCACAGAGCTTTAAAGAGATTCAACAAAAATCAACATTCTGGGTTGTTGCTATGAAAGAGGCGTGGACTTCGCTCATTGAAAATGACACATTTACTCTGAAGCTGAACTGTAGATGGACCAGAAACGTTATCTAGACGAAAATAGCTTTACACACTGAAATCAGGAGGATAATCCTGATAATCTGGGTTGATGATCATTTACCAGTTTTTCTATCCTTAGGATGGCGGCAGCAGCAACACAATCCCAGAATATCGTTAAGAGTAGTAGTATTGAATGGTTTTGTTGTACCAAAAGAATTTGTATAATGCAGTTTTGTGACCGTTTCGATACTGCAGGGTATTTCTGAGATACAACGAGGGACACTGATATTACTTCTTTAAACAGAGAAATGACAGAAAAAATGATTATAAAATCCAGTAAATCATGTACCTGCCCACTTAATCCAGATTTAACGACTGAGAGTGTGTCCGATTCCCATATATTAACAGGGAGGTTGTTCCAAAGTTGGGGTTTAGAAAAGAACACTCTTTCTCCTGCAATGTTTTTTCTAATACGTGGGACTGATAATAGGCCAGCATCTTGCGAGCGGAGTGTACGTGGAGGGCTGTAAGGTGTAAAAAGTTCCTCCAGATAATGTGGGGTCAGACCATTGAGAGATTATTAGGTATAACTAAATGACCATCTAGTTTTACCCCTGTATTATCATTTACCATTTTTATCTATATAAGGACCAAGTAGAATGACCTTTCTTTTATCAATCAAGTAAAAGAAATTTGAGTGTCAGCCAGTTTCTAATTTCTTTAATACAGTCCGTTATTTTGCTGAGACACAGGTCCTCGTGAGGTTTAGCTGATATGTAAATTTGGTAATCATCGGCATAACAGTGAAAGTTAATGCAGTGTTTACGGATTATTTTACACAGCGGTAAAATATAAAGAGTAAAGGGCCCAGTATTGATCCTTGTGGAACACCATATTTCACTCTAGTGTGATAGGAGCATTCGTTATTTACATAAACATACTGATGGCGATCATTCAGATATGATCTTAACCAGGTGAAGGCAGATCCTTTGAGATTTTCTAACCTATTGAGAAGAATTTCATGATCTATGGTGTCCAAGGCAGCACTAAGCGCTGCCCCCATCAAATGCAGAAAGTAAATAATCAGTTACTCTAAGTAAAGCTGTTTCAGTGCTATGGTTTTATCTAAATCCAGACTGAAAAACTGAATGCTGTTATGCAGATAGGTGCACAGCTGCTTAAACACAACACTTTTTCTAAAATTTTGGCGACGAAGGGTAGATTAGAAATTGGCTTTTTAATAATGGGCTTTATAATTGCCAATTTAAGAAATTTAGATATGAAGCCCATGCCAAGAGGCATTAACTGTCAAATAATGGTTTACCAACCTTTGGCAATGTCTGTTTAAACAATGGTGTTGGTACCGGATCTAATATACATGATGCAGATTTAGAGGAGTTCATTATATTGAGCAAGTCTTCTTCTGTAACTGGGCTAAAGTTTTTTTGACTAATATTCTCTATTTTATCATCAAAGAATTTCATGAAGTCGTTGCTACTAATTTCAGCAGGGATAACTGAGCTAGTTTGTTTTCTACTGTTGGTAAGTTAAGTCACAGTATAGAAAAGGAATTGTGGGTTGTCTGTTTTTCTCAATAAGGTTTATCTAATGTTTTTCTCATTTCAATAATTAAGGTGCCTGGGTTAACTCACTCAGTCACCCAAGACGTTTATGATCTTTGAAGTCTTCTGCTACAGTGTGTTACAGAACACCAAACCCAGACTGAACCCAGATCCAGATCCAATAGTAGATGATTATTTAGATGGGGAGAGACGTGCAAAATATCTTGATAAACTTGGGTAACTGAAGCATGTAAACTTACATCAGGTAAAAGCTTCTAAGCTCTGTATGAACCACCAACTAAACCTGCTGAGCTGAGTGGGAGGAAGGAAGACTACCACTGGCCGAAGTTTGAAAGCTGTCAGTCACCGCCTATCCAGATCTACGTTGATCATCAGTGTGGGTTGAGGAACAGTCTGTAAAACTAATACATTCTTAAATGAATATTCTTAAGTAGTGCAGTTTCAGCAACAGGGAACTTTTTCCTAACAAAATGAAAAATCACACAGTAAATGGCTCTCCACACACCCACACATACCCAGACATGTCAAAATACAAGGAGTTGATGACCCTGCGCTGAGGAGGGGTTCAGAAGCACGAGGAAAACTCATAGCCATCCTAGACTTAATATATTAAAGGTTATCTTAAAATGCATGTGACCTATAAATAGATATGAAAAGACTAAATGATTACGCTCTGACTGGCCTTTTAGATGCACAAATGACATGTGTCCACCTAGCGGAGAACCTCACCTGGTCCCTGAACACCAGCTCTACAGCCAAGAAAGCCCAGCAGCGTCTCTACTTCCTCCGGAAGCTGAGAAAGGCCCGTCTCCCTCCACCCATCCTCACCCTCTTCTATAGGGGAACCATAGAGTGCATCCTAAGCAGCTGCATCACTGCCTGTTTGGGACCTGCACAGCCTCTGACCGCAAGTCCCTCCAACGCATTGTGAGGACAGCTGAGAGGATCATCGGAGTCTCTCTCCCCTCCGTCATGGACATTTACACCACCCGCTGCATCCGCAAAGCAACCAGCATTGTGGATGACTCCACCCACCCTTCACACAGACTGTTCTCCCTCCTGCCATCAGGAAGAAGGTACCGCAGCATCCGGTCCAATACAACCAGACTCTGCAACAGCTTCTTCCCCCAAGCCATCAGACTCAACACAACTCAACTTCTGAACCGATATCTTTCTGGTACATATTTTCTCCCTCTCCCTTTCCCTTCCTCCCTCCCAGAAGCAGAATACTGGAGAATGATAGTGCCGAAGCCGCCGGACAACATACAGGACACAAGCACCTGAAAAAAGGAGATTGTGGTGTTACTCGTTGAGTACTTTTAGGAGTTTTAAAGAAGAACATCCAACACTGAGAACACCACCCTGAGGAGTTGTCCTGACGAAGCAGGTGAAGGTGAACGGGAAGAGCTGAGGACCTTGAATCGCTAAGCAGAGGTGAAACCAATGGTGGTGGAGATACCCTTGCCGTTTTTCTGGCCACAATGACACTCCAGGGTCCCTTTTCAATGCGGGAGTGGAGACAACTACCCTGTGTTCATCTTCCGTCAGTGGAGTTTGGACTGCCTCTACAACAGCAGCTGGATCTGCCGGTCAAGCTTGACGACCTCCACGGTCGCCATGTTAGTCCCAAAGTAGGGACGGTCGCTCGACGCTCTGTGTCGAATCACGTCTCGAGCTTCTAAAGCAGAACTGCATTGAAACAAAAAGAAAATATAAATATACAAAATGTGTAGGATAGAATTACTGCGTTTAAATGTCAATGCTTTTAGTCATTCAACATGATCACAGGTAGATCACTGAACTTTCATTCTAAATCCAATGGAACTGCAATATTAATCAATAAAAACATCCCTTTTGTTATGACAGACAGATGCAGATCCATATGGGCTTATATTCTCTTTTCTTTCCTGTACATAAGAGACACTCCTGAACTGATTCTTTTTTTAGACAAAAAGCTTTTTCCTTTAGTGAGTACTTGTGAGTATCAGACAATATTAATATCTGATCATCAGACTGCTGCAAAACAATTCCATCATTTGATGATGAAGATATGTCAGGTGTCAAGTCTGAAATATCCACATCGTACACATCCTCATTTTTCTTACACTTCTGTTGTGCTCTTGTGGAAACCATCTGAAGCACTACTGCATTTCCTGACATAGCTGTTTCTAGCCACCTGATCCGAGAATGAATTCCCAGCAGATATTGCACACCAATAGTGGCCGGATTAGGTACAATCGGACCAGCAGGATATACTGCTGCTAAACAACTCTCTCAGTCCTTCATCCAAGACTGCTGATCATCATAGAACACATAAAATACTGATATCGTTTCAGCTGGTATCTTTTATACCATGATATGTTCATCAGGTTCTCTGCTCTGTCAGATCCCAAGAATATTCTACTGGGTCTAAAGGGAAAATATCCCTATACTAGGACCAGCAGCAGAAAAACCTGAATCTGTAAATTGTAGGTTTAGACTGAAAGCTCCCCATAAGATCACACCCTAGTATATTCACAGGGCAATGTGTGGAGACTGTAAACCAGTGTTTTACTGTTCTATTACCCAATTTCACCTTCACAGGACTGCACAAATGTTCTGTGAGTGGAAAGCCTGAAACATCCACTGTTAGAATTGTGTCCGTACTGACCCCTCCATAAGCACTGAAATTGCTGTATTAATTTCACGTGTATAGTCCGAACTCTCCCTTGTCTTAGAACTTTCGATATCTAATTCCAACAGCCCTGAAAAATACATTTCCAAAAGCAACCCGAAGGTATAGGAGTATGACGTCCGATCTCCTCCTGTTTATTCTAAATTCATAAGACAAGTGGTTTAAATCATTTACAGTCACCTCGGGTACAGAGTCTCGGAGTCAGTAGAGTGCCTGAATTGACTCAGAATCACTCACTGGGATGTGGGCGGCCGCCTCTGTCGGTTTCTGATCCTGTCTCTGAAAACTCTGGACCCAGAGGAATATTGGGATCTCTGTGGAACCTCCAAAACTGTGGTAGCTGGATTTGCTTCTCCGCACTTAAAGAATCAACTCGATCAGTCAGTCTTAGGAATGTAGAGAAACACTTTAATCCTGCAGTAACGCCGGTGGAAGGCACGCTGCTTTTTGATGTCCTATGCTGATCACGCTGATAATCTGAGCCCCCTGTGATGAGGCTGGTGTGATGTTGATAGACTCCATTGTTTCAAAGTAACAAAAGCCACCATCTGTCTGTTTCTGAAAGCAATGTATACATAGAATATTGAAACGCCTGAAAAGATTCCCCCACAATATTGCAGCGCCGACGTAAACCAGATTCACCATTTGACATTTTTTGTGACACAGATGGAACTTGGCTTCCCTCCGTAACCCAACTGTGCAGAGAACACACACAGTGAAATACACACCGTGGACAGTGAGCACATGTGGCTGGAGAAGTGGGCAGCCACTGCTGCGGTCCCAACAAAAGAAGGTAAAGGCCTTGCACAAGAGTGGCAGTTTGACAAACCCTGGTATCGAACCCACAACGCTCATCAATAGCCTGGAGCTCTAACTTACCAGATTTACTCTAACTTTTCCAGTTACCAGATTTTCGCTTTTATTGGGCTTGGAACATCAGGGCTGTTCCTTCACGTTACACGTGTTGCTCTGTTCAAAACTACCCATACCAGAATCTTTGTTTAGCTGTTCACTAAACCGGACTGTGAACCAGTCCCTGAAAATCTGGCTGCAGTTTGAAGAGTCTTTTCACTAAGTGAATTATCTATATACAGCCAGATGATGAAAAACCACGTTCACGCCACAACAGCAATATTCAGGGTGACTCCTCAAGGGCTTTATTTGGGGAAATCTTGTTCAAAAGGTGCTGGCTAAGACTGCTTAGATTACAGAAACCCTCCTACCTAAAACTGGGTGCAGTGGTAAATTTAACACTACTTGGCAACCTGTCTTGACTTAAATAGACAATATGGACTCAGAGGATTAATTGGCTTAACTAAGAGTGAACTAGTGAGAGTGATTTAAGGTGGTTCAATTCAGACAGGCCTGGACATGTACTGACTTAAGCAGGTTGGAGGTTTGGAGTCTGACTGTTTGAGGCTGTGGACAGGTGTCTTTTATACAGATAACGATGTCCAACAGGTGCCATTAATACAGGTAACGAGTGGAGGATAGAAGAGCTTCTTAAAGAAGCTACAGGTCTGTGAGAGCCAGAAATTATGCTTGTTTGTGGGTGACAAAATACTTATTTTCCCCCATAAATTACAAATAAATTCTTTAAAAATCCTACAATGTGATTTCCTGTATTTTTCTCATTTTGTCTCTCATAGTTGGCGTGTACCTATTATAAAAATTACAGATCTAGTAGGAGAACTCGCACAATCAGTGGCTGACTAAATACTTTTTGCCCCACTCAATGCGAAGCTGCTTGTACTCGGAAAGATGGAAGAATTTATATAAATTCTAATAAGATTTTTAAAGCAGGTTTTTTGAACCATGCGGGGTACAGACAGTCTCCATACTGCAGGATTTGTCTGAAATACTATGAGTGACACTGATGTATTACTTTTTAATACAAGCAGAAAGGTGACAGAATAAATGGGTGGAATCATGTAAATCACTCACCTGCCAACTATGCAGTTCACTAACCTGACAGTGTGAATAGAAAGGGTCAGTCAGTCCTGGCACCTTCTTGATGTTCCTAGAGAGAACGATGGACCCCAGGCAGCTCAGGTGAAGCTCCTCTCTGTGGTAGAGGACCAGACGCAGTCGAAAGCTCTCCCAGTTGTCTATAGATTCAGCACAGACGGCCGCGCTGCATCAGGCAGAGAATAATGGAGACCGATGGTGCCAAAGCCACCTGGCGATGTCCAGGACACGGGCATCTGAAAAACAGGAGACTGTGGCATTACTCTTTAGGGTCGATACTTTTAAGGGTTTTACAGAAGAATCTCCTACAGTGAGAACACCGCCCTGAAGAGTTGGCCACGGTGCCGGAGCAGGTGAAGAGCAGAGGGTCCTCGAACCAGTTAGCAGAGGTGAAAAATGGCTGTGGTGGTGGAGGAGCCCTCTTCTTTTCCCAGCCACGCTGACACTTCAGGTCCTCTCAGGTGCGGGAGTGGAGAACGACGACCCTCTGTGTCCGCCGCGACGATAGAGCTGGAATTAAGACGGTCGCGTTGGAGGAGTCACGGGCAGCCTCCAGCCTCGTCTTCCATCAGTGTAGTTCCCTCTACAACAGCAGCTGAAACTGCCGTAATAGCTTGACGATCTCCTGAAGAGCTCGTTCCTCCGTGGTAAACACAGACAGAAACGCAAGCGACGGTCAGTGAGAGTACTGTACAGTAACACAGGGACCAGAGAGCACAAGGATCACAACAACTGGCTCTGATAAAGACGACAAAGCCACAAAAATGGTACCAAGTTCCCCATTAAAGAGCACAATAGGCTTTATTACCTGAATGTGGTCAATGATCACAGTGGTGATGGTTGCAGTGTGTTACAATATTCAAACACAGCATGAAATCCTTGTTCAATGTAATTATGATGTTTCACATTATGCAGTAGAGAGCATGAAGATCAAGGGTAAGATTGATGAACTGAACTGTGAAGTCTGCAGACAAGAGAAATCTGCTCAGAGTAGAAACAGAACCTGATGCACGAGCAAAAGCAGTACTTGAACTAGTTAATACTGACCAAGCTGGTCCCACAGGGAGACCGGGATGACATTGAGGCTGAAGCATGGATCACTGGGCATTAGAAATATGACAGCGTTCTGGGTGAATGATGATTAAGTGAGGATAAATTGAGGACAGGCTGATGAATAAAGACTCTGAAATAAACAGAATACATGCACAATATTAAATAAAAGTTCAGAAAGGCTCCAGGTCTATATCATAGTGCTACTAAATGAGTTCATTCAAAGAGAGATGTGTATACGCTCAACAGGCAGGAGAAACAAAGCTAATAATTACCACTCAAAGCTTATATCAAGACACCAGCTTTAATCTGCCTCTGACCGTTTTCACTGGTTAAACTGTGGTTTTAGCGCCCCCACAAGGACGAAAAGAGGAATAGCAATAGCCTCTGAGCAGTAATTCAAAAAACACCAGGACGTTGACTAAGAACACAAACTTAGCACATATCCACAGAATTACACCATCCATACTAACCTAAAACAGCTCAGTAGCGTGAAACGAAGAAATAACAGAAACCATGAATATTCAGTAATACATAGGTAAATACTGAAGCTACACTGCTAAGGAGATAGCTAGCATAGCAACAGAACTAAGCCATTCCCAAACTAAATAAACAGGAGCTTACTTTGCGTCACAGACTCTAAATTAAAGGCACCCACAGTCACACAGCTTGAGCAGTTTATAAAGTTCAGTCTTCCAGAGGAGCTACAGAGCTCGGTCACACCGGCTCGTTTGCCCTGCGCACTGCTGTAAGACTAGCTGCTGCTTTACAGCGGAGGCTCCTGATTGGCTGAGACTCTGCATTATATACTGACCAATGCGGCTGAAGCTTCGTGAATATTAAATGAGGTCACTAATTTAAGGAGCTTTTGGACAGATCCAGGGTTGGAGATCCACTCAGACATTTACTGAGGATTACTCAGACGCAGTCTGTGAACTTCCTGAAAACTAAGGGTGAAACAGTTAAAGCTACTGAGAGATGTTTGGCCGATTCGTCTCCAAATGAAACAGTAAAAAGTATTTGTTCACATAATGGTTCAGAGTTCACAGCAACAGATTTACAGTCATTGCTCTGTAAGCAGGGGATAAGGCGTGAGACATCAGCAGCTATATATATATATATATATATATATATATATATATATATATATATATATATATATATATATATATACACACACACACACATATACATACACACACATATACATACACACACATATTCAATGACTATGTTGACAGAGAAAGCTTAACCTTTCAAAGAGGAGAGTATTTGGATCAGGATGCTACACTTACAAACATGACAGATAGAAGCTAGAACTTTCTTTCAGTGTGTTCCAGAACACCAAACCCAGACTGACCAGTCAGTGGCATATGAGGACTTCCATGGTGAGGGGTGCCTGGAGGAACCTGAACATGTTACCTGATTATCTAGATGAAAATGGCTTTACACAGAACCCAGCTGACCATTCTGTTTACTAACACACTGAAATAATGGAGGATAATACTTATTCAAATAAGTTTAAAACCCCTGCTGTGAATAAAATAGAAAAATCCTCTATGCCACTTAAAGTCCAATTACTAAGCCCAATGTCACCAAGCTGAGGGGGTAGATCTCGATTCAAGGTGAGTGGTGACCATAAAGAGATACAATTAGAGACTAATATATTTTCTAGCGTCTCTCCAAGAAAGCAACGTATTGTACACTACCAAGTTATCAGAGAGAGACAGTATTTTGTCAAAATTATAAATACATGGTAGGGAAGTTAGGGATCTAGGATGACTTGTGATGAAGTCAGTGGTAGCTGACTCATCACCAGCCCATACACAGTAGAGACTTGTGACTCGTTACCTACCTGGTGATCCTGGGGGAATGAGGGAGCCGGCAGGAACCACGGTTAACCTAGAAGGAGGAAAACACACAACCAATAACACTAGGATATACATATAATTCCAGCTAGCATTATTTACCGGTGTACATCTATATGGACATAAAAACTTAAATAATAATTGTATATAAGATGTGTAAATAATGTCCATGTTATCTGTTGTATTGTCATTGTTTGTGATGACCACCCCCTTAATGATCCGAGAATGAATTCCCAGCAGATATTGCACACCAATAGTGGCCGGATTAGGTACAATCGGACCAGCAGGATATACTGCTGCTAAACAACTCTCTCAGTCCTTCATCCAAGACTGCTGATCATCATAGAACACATAAAATACTGATATCGTTTCAGCTGGTATCTTTTATACCATGATATGTTCATCAGGTTCTCTGCTCTGTCAGATCCCAAGAATATTCTACTGGGTCTAAGGGAAAATATCCCTATACTAGGACCAGCAGCAGAAAAACCTGAATCTGTAAATTGTAGGTTTAGACTGAAAGCTCCCCATAAGATCACACCCTAGTATATTCACAGGGCAATGTGTGGAGACTGTAAACCAGTGTTTTACTGTTCTATTACCCAATTTCACCTTCACAGGACTGCACAAATGTTCTGTGAGTGGAAAGCCTGAAACATCCACTGTTAGAATTGTGTCCGTACTGACCCCTCCATAAGCACTGAAATTGCTGTATTAATTTCACGTGTATAGTCCGAACTCTCCCTTGTCTTAGAACTTTCGATATCTAATTCCAACAGCCCTGAAAAATACATTTCCAAAAGCAACCCGAAGGTATAGGAGTATGACGTCCGATCTCCTCCTGTTTATTCTAAATTCATAAGACAAGTGGTTTAAATCATTTACAGTCACCTCGGGTACAGAGTCTCGGAGTCAGTAGAGTGCCTGAATTGACTCAGAATCACTCACTGGGATGTGGGCGGCCGCCTCTGTCGGTTTCTGATCCTGTCTCTGAAAACTCTGGACCCAGAGGAATATTGGGATCTCTGTGGAACCTCCAAAACTGTGGTAGCTGGATTTGCTTCTCCGCACTTAAAGAATCAACTCGATCAGTCAGTCTTAGGAATGTAGAGAAACACTTTAATCCTGCAGTAACGCCGGTGGAAGGCACGCTGCTTTTTGATGTCCTATGCTGATCACGCTGATAATCTGAGCCCCCTGTGATGAGGCTGGTGTGATGTTGATAGACTCCATTGTTTCAAAGTAACAAAAGCCACCATCTGTCTGTTTCTGAAAGCAATGTATACATAGAATATTGAAACGCCTGAAAAGATTCCCCCACAATATTGCAGCGCCGACGTAAACCAGATTCACCATTTGACATTTTTTGTGACACAGATGGAACTTGGCTTCCCTCCGTAACCCAACTGTGCAGAGAACACACACAGTGAAATACACACCGTGGACAGTGAGCACATGTGGCTGGAGAAGTGGGCAGCCACTGCTGCGGTCCCAACAAAAGAAGGTAAAGGCCTTGCACAAGAGTGGCAGTTTGACAAACCCTGGTATCGAACCCACAACGCTCATCAATAGCCTGGAGCTCTAACTTACCAGATTTACTCTAACTTTTCCAGTTACCAGATTTTCGCTTTTATTGGGCTTGGAACATCAGGGCTGTTCCTTCACGTTACACGTGTTGCTCTGTTCAAAACTACCCATACCAGAATCTTTGTTTAGCTGTTCACTAAACCGGACTGTGAACCAGTCCCTGAAAATCTGGCTGCAGTTTGAAGAGTCTTTTCACTAAGTGAATTATCTATATACAGCCAGATGATGAAAAACCACGTTCACGCCACAACAGCAATATTCAGGGTGACTCCTCAAGGGCTTTATTTGGGGAAATCTTGTTCAAAAGGTGCTGGCTAAGACTGCTTAGATTACAGAAACCCTCCTACCTAAAACTGGGTGCAGTGGTAAATTTAACACTACTTGGCAACCTGTCTTGACTTAAATAGACAATATGGACTCAGAGGATTAATTGGCTTAACTAAGAGTGAACTAGTGAGAGTGATTTAAGGTGGTTCAATTCAGACAGGCCTGGACATGTACTGACTTAAGCAGGTTGGAGGTTTGGAGTCTGACTGTTTGAGGCTGTGGACAGGTGTCTTTTATACAGATAACGATGTCCAACAGGTGCCATTAATACAGGTAACGAGTGGAGGATAGAAGAGCTTCTTAAAGAAGCTACAGGTCTGTGAGAGCCAGAAATTATGCTTGTTTGTGGGTGACAAAATACTTATTTTCCCCCATAAATTACAAATAAATTCTTTAAAAATCCTACAATGTGATTTCCTGTATTTTTCTCATTTTGTCTCTCATAGTTGGCGTGTACCTATTATAAAAATTACAGATCTAGTAGGAGAACTCGCACAATCAGTGGCTGACTAAATACTTTTTGCCCCACTCAATGCGAAGCTGCTTGTACTCGGAAAGATGGAAGAATTTATATAAATTCTAATAAGATTTTTAAAGCAGGTTTTTTGAACCATGCGGGGTACAGACAGTCTCCATACTGCAGGATTTGTCTGAAATACTATGAGTGACACTGATGTATTACTTTTTAATACAAGCAGAAAGGTGACAGAATAAATGGGTGGAATCATGTAAATCACTCACCTGCCAACTATGCAGTTCACTAACCTGACAGTGTGAATAGAAAGGGTCAGTCAGTCCTGGCACCTTCTTGATGTTCCTAGAGAGAACGATGGACCCCAGGCAGCTCAGGTGAAGCTCCTCTCTGTGGTAGAGGACCAGACGCAGTCGAAAGCTCTCCCAGTTGTCTATAGATTCAGCACAGACGGCCGCGCTGCATCAGGCAGAGAATAATGGAGACCGATGGTGCCAAAGCCACCTGGCGATGTCCAGGACACGGGCATCTGAAAAACAGGAGACTGTGGCATTACTCTTTAGGGTCGATACTTTTAAGGGTTTTACAGAAGAATCTCCTACAGTGAGAACACCGCCCTGAAGAGTTGGCCACGGTGCCGGAGCAGGTGAAGAGCAGAGGGTCCTCGAACCAGTTAGCAGAGGTGAAAAATGGCTGTGGTGGTGGAGGAGCCCTCTTCTTTTCCCAGCCACGCTGACACTTCAGGTCCTCTCAGGTGCGGGAGTGGAGAACGACGACCCTCTGTGTCCGCCGCGACGATAGAGCTGGAATTAAGACGGTCGCGTTGGAGGAGTCACGGGCAGCCTCCAGCCTCGTCTTCCATCAGTGTAGTTCCCTCTACAACAGCAGCTGAAACTGCCGTAATAGCTTGACGATCTCCTGAAGAGCTCGTTCCTCCGTGGTAAACACAGACAGAAACGCAAGCGACGGTCAGTGAGAGTACTGTACAGTAACACAGGGACCAGAGAGCACAAGGATCACAACAACTGGCTCTGATAAAGACGACAAAGCCACAAAAATGGTACCAAGTTCCCCATTAAAGAGCACAATAGGCTTTATTACCTGAATGTGGTCAATGATCACAGTGGTGATGGTTGCAGTGTGTTACAATATTCAAACACAGCATGAAATCCTTGTTCAATGTAATTATGATGTTTCACATTATGCAGTAGAGAGCATGAAGATCAAGGGTAAGATTGATGAACTGAACTGTGAAGTCTGCAGACAAGAGAAATCTGCTCAGAGTAGAAACAGAACCTGATGCACGAGCAAAAGCAGTACTTGAACTAGTTAATACTGACCAAGCTGGTCCCACAGGGAGACCGGGATGACATTGAGGCTGAAGCATGGATCACTGGGCATTAGAAATATGACAGCGTTCTGGGTGAATGATGATTAAGTGAGGATAAATTGAGGACAGGCTGATGAATAAAGACTCTGAAATAAACAGAATACATGCACAATATTAAATAAAAGTTCAGAAAGGCTCCAGGTCTATATCATAGTGCTACTAAATGAGTTCATTCAAAGAGAGATGTGTATACGCTCAACAGGCAGGAGAAACAAAGCTAATAATTACCACTCAAAGCTTATATCAAGACACCAGCTTTAATCTGCCTCTGACCGTTTTCACTGGTTAAACTGTGGTTTTAGCGCCCCCACAAGGACGAAAAGAGGAATAGCAATAGCCTCTGAGCAGTAATTCAAAAAACACCAGGACGTTGACTAAGAACACAAACTTAGCACATATCCACAGAATTACACCATCCATACTAACCTAAAACAGCTCAGTAGCGTGAAACGAAGAAATAACAGAAACCATGAATATTAAGTAATACATAGGTAAACACTGAAGCTACACTGCTAAGGAGATAGCTAGCATAGCAACAGAACTAAACCATTCCCAAACTAAATGAACAGCAGCTTACTTTGCGTCACAGACTCTAAATGAAAGGCACCCACAGCCACACAGCTTGAGCAGTTTATAAAGTTCAGTCTTCCAGAGGAGCTACAGAGCTCGGTCACACCGGCTCGTTTGCCCTGCGCACTGCTGCAAGACCACGCTGCTGCTTTACAGCGGAGGCTCCTGATTGGCTGAGACTCCGCATTATATACTGACCAATGCGGCTGAAGCTTCGTGAATATTAAATGAGGTCACTAATTTAAGGAGCTTTTGGACAGATCCAGGGTTGGAGATCCACTCAGACATTTACTGAGGATTACTCAGACGCAGTCTGTGAACTTCCTGAAAACTAAGGGTGAAACAGTTAAAGCTACTGAGAGATGTTTGGCCGATTCATCTCCAAATGAAACAGTAAAAAGTATTTGTTCACATAATGGTTCAGAGTTCACAGCAACAGATTTACAGTCATTGCTCTGTAAGCAGGGGATAAGGCGTGAGACCTCAGCAGCTATATATATGTATATATATATACACACACACATATACATACACACACATATACATACACACACATATTCAATGACTATGTTGACAGAGAAAGCTTAACCTTTCAAAGAGGAGAGTATTTGGATCAGGATGCTACACTTACAAACATGACAGATAGAAGCTAGAACTTTCTTTCAGTGTGTTCCAGAACACCAAACCCAGACTGACCAGTCAGTGGCATATGAGGACTTCCATGGTGAGGGGTGCCTGGAGGAACCTGAACATGTTACCTGATTATCTAGATGAAAATGGCTTTACACAGAACCCAGCTGACCATTCTGTTTACTAACACACTGAAATAATGGAGGATAATACTTATTCAAATAAGTTTAAAACCCCTGCTGTGAATAAAATAGAAAAATCCTCTATGCCACTTAAAGTCCAATTACTAAGCCCAATGTCACCAAGCTGAGGGGGTAGATCTCGATTCAAGGTGAGTGGTGACCATAAAGAGATACAATTAGAGACTAATATATTTTCTAGCGTCTCTCCAAGAAAGCAACGTATTGTACACTACCAAGTTATCAGAGAGAGACAGTATTTTGTCAAAATTATAAATACATGGTAGGGAAGTTAGGGATCTAGGATGACTTGTGATGAAGTCAGTGGTAGCTGACTCATCACCAGCCCATACACAGTAGAGACTTGTGACTCGTTACCTACCTGGTGATCCTGGGGGAATGAGGGAGCCGGCAGGAACCACGGTTAACCTAGAAGGAGGAAAACACACAACCAATAACACTAGGATATACATATAATTCCAGCTAGCATTATTTACCGGTGTACATCTATATGGACATAAAAACTTAAATAATAATTGTATATAAGATGTGTAAATAATGTCCATGTTATCTGTTGTATTGTCATTGTTTGTGATGACCACCCCCTTAATGGACACTCTGTCCACTCCAGGCTGAGGAGAGAGGAGCGTATGGCTAAAAAGGGCTGTGTGGGAGGCAATAAGGGGGTTTAGCTTGTACAGAATAGAGTGAAGTAGACGTCTGTGAGACTTAGTCCTCAGATAAAGGTCGCTGAGGTCTTGTTGTACAAAGAGTGCGTAATCTAGCTCGTGTTTTTGTTGTGTGTACCTTCTTTTGATTTTTACACAAATTCAACATTAAATATCACTGGAACTTACCTGGAAGTGTTTGGCTGTATCCTTCTGGTGAACTGTCCTTCATGTCCGCTTAAAGCGACATCACCACAACATGAGCATTTCTATACTGACCCACAATGAGTCTAATCTATTTAAAAACCAACTACACATCTGTTCTGCCTGTGTTGCCCAGAAAGTAAAGTGCTTTAAGCATTAGGTGGGGCTGTAATTTGGAGTTCAGTGAGTCTCTGAGACTGGGGCTGATGCAAGTTGCAGATACCTAAAGAAATAGGTGCTGGGCACATTAAATTGCTCTTTGATAGCCTGGAAAGTTCTTAACCCATTTGCATTGCAGATATCGCCTGGAGGTTGAACTCCTTTGCTCTCCCATTGGGGGCAATGAAACAGAGCATTCCCCATCAGTAAATTATGATTATAAAAGAGTAGAGAGCTCATGCCATATTAGTGTGCGTTTGCCTAACAACTGTGAATGCCAAATTAATATAAGGTGTGAAAATATGGGTCCAAAATATAGTTTACAGTATCTAGTGGAAACATCACAAAATATAAGAGCTTGTAATTTATATAGGGCTACCAGAACCTCCTCTATTGAGCAGCATGAATTATGAGCACTTCAGTTCAGGCATGTTGATCACGGTTTTAAGGTAAATGCCTGAGCATACATTTCAAAACCTAGAAATGCAAGATCACCATCTGACATGAACCTCTGTAAAGTAGATTATTTAATTCAATGTCATTTACCATTCCAAATACACATGGATAGTACCTTAGAGAGTATCCCAATATTTCATAGGCAGGGGCAAATGTATCATAACTATCAAATTCAGTCTAGGCAGAATATTCATTTTTACCACTATGATCCTGGAGTGCAGTGAGTTAGGCAAGTTTGTCCAATTGAGTATCTACTTTAATTTGTTCTAAATTTTAAAATTAAAATTTGAAGACAGTCTCTCACTGAGGGATATACTTTGGGCAAAAACGTACTATCAGCCACAAACAAGAATAATTTCTGTCTCTCACAGACCTGTAACTTCTTTAAGAAGCTCTTCTGTCCTCCACTCGTTACCTGTATTAATGGCACCTGTTGGACATCGTTATCTGTATAAAAGACACCTGTCCACAGCCTCAAACAGTCAGACTCCAAACTTAACCATGGCCAAGACCAAAGAGCTGTCGAAGGACACCAGGAAGAAAATTGTAGACCTGCACCAGGCTGGGAAGAGTGAATCTACAATAGGCAAGCAGGTGGGTGTGAATAAATCAACTGTGGGAGCAATTGTAAGAAAATGGAAGACAGAAATGGAAGTGCAAACCTGGTGAAGACTTAGTCATTGCAAACAAAGGTTATGTTACAAAGTATTGAATTGAATCGTTTTTGATCAAATACTTATTTTCCACCATAAATTACGAAGAAAAATACAAGGTGATTTCCTGAATCTTTCTAAGTAGGAGAACTTGCAGTGGCTGACTAAATACTTTTTTTTGCCCCAAAAAAGTAAGTCTACCCCTAAATACCTACCTGGCCCACCACTGGAATATAAAAAAGAAAAAGGAGAAAAGAAGAAAAAAAAAAGGCATTCTTGACATGCGTCCCTTTCTAGGAGAAAGCAATACTGGGCAACAACTAATGCAAAAAGTTAGGTTCGATTTAAGTAATGAGATTAAAGCTGTATTAAAATCCTTATAGAAATCTTTATTGTTAGAAATAATTAATTGCTCCCTAGATAAAGTTCCCAATTCTGCCCAGAAGAATAAAATTAGTCAGGGATGCCGTCCAATTCAGGCGACTTGACTTTTTTCATCTGACAGAGGGTCCCTCTCAAATCTAGAGGAGAAATATCCTGATCTAAATAAGAAGCCTCGTCAGGGGACAATTGTAGCAAATCTAAGAAAAAGTGGCAATATTTAAAGTTTTCTTTGGGAGACCTGATTTATAGAATTCTGAATAGAATCTGTAAAAAGCATCATTGATTTGTGCATGTTCTGTAAGTAGTTCTCCACTATGAGACCTTATTGCTGCAATATTTGAGAATTTCTCATTACTTCTGAGTTTTAGCACCAAAAGGTGACTGGGCCTGCTTCCATTACAACAGTAATTTATCTAACCCTTTTAATAAGGAATTCTGCTCTTTCTCTCAGAAGAATATTAAGCTCATTCTTAACTAAAACTATTTGTATTGCAATATCACCAGAAAGAGTGTTGCTTGCACTTGAATTTAAACTTGAAGCACAAGAAAGGTCCAGATACTTCAGTCTTTACTCTCGCCAAGAAGCAAATGCAATAGAATTATTCCTAAAGAAACCATTCACTGCTCCCAACAAACCTCTGATCGTGCACTGAACCCTGATTAAACATAAGAAATCTGTTTCATTTACTCCTAAATTGAGAGCTGAAGGTTTTTGTGCCTTTCAGATAAAGTTTATTGCTTAGTGCTCAGATTAAGTAAAGACAATGCAATAATACATAGCTTAAGCTCGGAGCTAGCGGCCAGCTGACTGAGAAATTTCACCCCTGATCTGTTTAATTAATAAATGATTAATGACTATTCATATCTGCTCCCACCACTAACTGAAAGTCCACTAGATTTGTTAGATAATCTAACAGAAAAGAAAAACTGGGATCTTTTGGATTTGGCGCGTGAACTGAAATAAAGGCAGTTTTCTCATTTCTTACTTCTGTTGTAATGTGTGTTATTCTCTTTTCTTTATCCCTTCCTTGGTTTAACATCGCAATCTCACAATTCCTCTGTACCAAGATAAGAACTCCTTTAGTTTGCAGTTGTATGAGCAGCAACTGTACAGAGTTTATTACATTTGGAAAAATTAAAATCTCTCAAATGGAATCCTTAATTAGACCAAACTAGCACGTTTAAGAGGCTCATTTAGATCATTAAAATGTTCCAGCTCAAGAAATTCAAAGCCATAAAAATTAAAAATAAATTAAAGTATAACAAGACCCTTAACTGCCCCCTCCGGGAGAACAAGAATGAACAGGCTGTTCCGTCAACCCCGGTCCTGCAGATCAAACACCAACCGTTCCAGAGTGTCCAAACTATCTGAGGGTCCGGATAGAAGTTTATTCTGCTCCCTTTGCTCGTCCATGAGATAGTCTAGCTTTGAACACATCCTGAAATGTAGACATGTGTAAAGAATTCTTCCCACATTGCTGAGAGCCCCGCCATGATGGTTTTCTCCAGCGCAGCAGAGGATCCGCCATGTTGGATTGAGGCAAGGAGGAGACAGATATTACCTTTTTTACTGGTGACGAGTTTGGAGTAAAAGGCAGAGATTTCCTGCTGAGAAACATCCTTAACTACACCGGTAAGCAAAAAGAGTCAATAAATAAGGACTAAACTCGATCGGGAGCTCTAGCCAGCTGCAACCGAGCCCATGATTGGAGTCATGTGACTCCCCCAAACCAGTTTTCTGACGTTACAGTTACAAACCATGCGGGGGACAGACACTGTCTCCATACTGCAGGGTTTGTCTGAGATACTATGAGGGACACTGATATATTACTTTTTAAATCAAGCAGAGAAATGACAGAATAAATGATTATAAAATCGGGCAGAGAAAAGTGGAGGTGATGGTACCGAAGCCATCTAGCAACGACCAGGACTCCTGGACAAAAAAACAAAAACAAAAAAAAACCCACCACAGATCGAGGCATTACTCTTTGGTCCCGATACTTTTAAGGGTTTTAACAACAATGAAAACATCGCCCTGAGGCCCACTGTGAGGTCAAAGGACTGAACCTCGCACCAGTTAGTTCAGACCTCTCCGTTGCAGGAGTGGAGACAACAACCCTCCTGTCCGCTATGCCAGTAGTGCTTGGAGTCATGGGCAGCCTCAGGCCTCGTCTTCAGTCAGTGGAGTTTGGACTGAGTCTACAACAGCGGCTGTCAAGCTTGATGACGTCCTTGCAGAACGCCTGGAGATCTCGCTCCGGCAGAAACGACAGTCAGTCAGACAGAGTACTGTACAGTAACACAGGGAGCATAGAAACAAAAGGATCACAACAACTGGCTCAGTTAAAAAAAAAAACAAAGCTAATATTAAAGACTATAAAGTAGGGATGGTCGCTCAATGGTCCGTGTTGAAACACATCGAGCTTCTAAAGCAGAACTGCATCGAAACAAAAATAAAATAAATATAGAAAATGTGTAGGATAGAATTACTGCATTTAAAAGTCAATGCTTTTAGTCATTCAACATGATCACAGGTAGATCACTGAACTTTCATTCTAAATCCAGTGGAACTAATATTAATCAATAAAAACGTCCCTTTTGTTATGACAGACAGATGCAGATCCATATGGGCTTATATTCTCTCTTCTCTCCTGTACATAAGACACTCCTGAACTGATTCTTTTTTTTTTTTTTTTTTTTTTAGACAAAAAGCTTTTTCCTTTAGTGAGTACTTGTGAGAATCAGACAATATTAATATCTGATCATCAGACTGCTGCAAAACAATTCCATCATTTGATGATGAAGATATGTCAGGTGTCAAGTCTGAAATATCCACATCGTACACATCCTCATTTTTCTTACACTTCTGTTGTGCTCTTGTGGAAACCATCTGAAGCACTACTGCATTTCCTGACATAGCTGTTTCTAGCCACCTGACCTGTGAATGAATTCCCAGCAGATACTGCAGCCCAATAGTTGCTGGATTAGGTACAATTGGACCAGCAGGATATACTGCTGCATGTGCTGCTCTCAGAGGACTATTCACCAGTGAAGATTCACATGCAACAATGGCTTCACTTTCCAAAACGGAATTCATCATTTTGGATAACCCTTCTTCTGCTTCCTTGGACATGGGACATTGAGCATGGTAAGGCCCATCAGCCACTTTACCCAGGGATGAACCCTTTAGTGACCCAATATCATTAACAATTCTCGGGTTTGAACAACCCTGAGAGTGAAAAATATTTCAAAACAAAACCTTAGAATATTCCAATTTAAAACAAATCTGGATCCTGAGAAATTCCCAGTTCAGACAACTGTAAGACTCAAATGATCTTAAGGCAATGCTTTGGACATCATCCTTTGAGTCCAGATCGCTGCAAAAAGTAAATGGTCTACAACAGTCACCTCGGGTACAGAGTCTCTGAGTCAGTAGAGCGCCTGAATTGACTCAGAATCACTCATGATGTCGGGATGTTGGCGGCCGCCTCTCTCGGTTTCTGATCCTGTCTCTGAAAACTCTGGACCAAAAGGAATATTGGGATCTCAGTGGAACCTCCAAAACTGTGGTAGACGGATTTGCTTCTCCACGCTTAAAGAATCAACTCGATCAATTTGGCTTCCCCCCTGTAACCCAGCTGTGTAGTGAAAAACACACTGTGAAAAACACACCGTGGACAGTGAGCACACAGGGAGCGATGGGCAGCCATTGCTGCAGCGCCCACAAAAGAAGGTGAAGGGCCTTGACCTGGCAGCAGGCAGCAGTTTGGAAGAGCCTTTTCACTAAATAAATGATCTATATACAGCCCGATGATGAACAACAACGTTCACGCCACAACAGCAATATTCAGGGAGACTCCTCAAGGGCTTTATCTGGGGAAATCTTGTTCAAAAGGTGCTGGCTAAGACTGCTTAGATTACTTAAAGGGAAAGAGAAAGTGCAGTGGTAAATTTAATACCACTTGGCAACCTGTCTTGACTTAAATAGAGATTATGTACTCTGATTAATTGGCTGGTTAGCACTCACGGTGAAATCTATTTTTCTAAATGTAAATGACTGCAGAATTTTAAATACCCTCTTACCCTTTGTGTTTATTTGGACACTTGTATGTGCTTTTATAACTTATAAAATTACCTGTATTTTAGTTAGAGTCTTTAATATTAGAGTTTTAAATTGACCATAAAGGCAAAAAGACTCCAGGGGTCTCTGTGTGAACCGATTTTATAACCCCCACCAATGTTTAAAAAAAAAAAAAAAAAAAAAAAAAAAAAAAAAAAGACCTATGCCCTTAATTTTGTTTCACAGAGTGTGAACTAAGGTGGTTCACTTCAGACGGGCCTGGACATGTACTGACTTAAGCAGGTTGGAGGTTTGGAGTCTGACTGTTTGTTAACTGTATAAAAGACACCTGTCCACAGCCTCAATGTCCAACAGGTGCCATTAATACAGGTAACGAGTGGAAGACAGAAAAGCTTCTTAAAGAAGTTACAGGTCTGTGAGTGCCAGAAATCCTGCTTGCTTGTGGGTGACCAAATACTTATTTTCCACCATAATTTACAAATAAATTCTTTAAAAATCCTACAATGTGATTTCCTGGATTTTTCTCATTTTGTCTCTCATAGTTGACGTGTACCTATGATTAAAATTACAGACCTAGTAGAACTTGCACAATCAGTGGTTGACTAGATACTTTTTGCCCCACTCAATGCTGCTTGTACTCAGAAAGATGGAAGAATTTATAAATTTTAAGATTTTTAAAGCGTTACAATTTTTCAACGTTACAATTACAAACCATGCGGGAGTGACACTGATGTATTACTTTTTAATACAAGCAGAAAAGTGACAATAAATGGGTGGAATCAAGTAAATCATGTAAATCACTTACCTGCCAACTATGCAGTTCACTAACCTGAGAGAGCTTAGCAGTTGGCAGAGGCAAAAATGGCTGTGGTGGTGGAGTAGCCCTCTGCTTTTCCCAGCCACGCTGACACTTCCAGACCCTCTGGAGAGGATGAAAATCAAGGGTAAGATTGATAAACTGAACTGTGAAGTCTGCACACAAGAGAAATCTGCTCAGAGTAGAAACAGAACCTGATACATGAGCAAAAGCAGTACTTGAACTAGAACAACAGTTCACAGCAAGGGATTTTCAGTCACTGATCAGTAAGAAGGCGTGAGACCTCAGCACCTTGATCACAACATCCAAAAACAGCAGAGAAAAACTGGAGAACCCTATTTGATATGGAAAGGTGAATGCTAGTAGAGATCGTATTACCTAAAGAATTCTGGACATCTGCTGTAATGACCACTGTAGTCATTTGCAACAAGGACTTAAATAGCCACTAGGCTTAAAATTATAAACTCCATATAACAAGGATGTTAAAGCCAATTTTCTAATTTTTACAATTATAAATTATGCGGAAAACAGACAGACAGTCTCGATACTGCAGGGTTTAAGATACTATGAGAGACTCTGATTTATTACTTTTTAATACAAGCAGAGAAATGAATAATAAATGGTTATAAAGTTGAGTAAATCATGTAAATCACTTACCTGCCAACTATCCAGTTTACGGACATGACCGACCGACCGACCTCAGACGGCTCGGGTGAATCTCATCTCTGTTAGAGGACCAGACGCAGCCAAAAGAGTTAAGTCTATTATATAGACATGTACGAGCGAGGGAGACGGTTATGGAAATGGCAGTAGAGGACACTGGCATGAGCACTTCCAAAACTACCATTCGTTTCTGCAAAAGGAAAAAGACCAAACATAAAAGACATCCTCAAGTTTTGATCGGATTATGAGAGACAGTAGTGCATCTATGACTGTATAATCCATTTTAAACAGCGGTACTCACAGATGCATAAATACAACATGGAACTTCCCGACGCAGTATTAGTATTAGTACTAGATCCAGCATGCTTGATGTGAACAAACGACAGTTGGATTTGACTGCATGTACAGAGTTGACTTTTGCATCAATGAAATTAACCAGCCTGGAAAAAAATGAACTGAGCAGAAAAACACAATCTTAGAAGGCCAACAGTGGGACTACCTCTGGC
Organism: Salminus brasiliensis; assembly: GCF_030463535.1. NCBI lineage: Eukaryota > Metazoa > Chordata > Actinopteri > Characiformes > Bryconidae > Salminus > Salminus brasiliensis. Next base: position 19,734,632 of record NC_132891.1, read on the forward strand.
ATCTCAGTACAATGAAACTGGGGCAACAGATCTACATCAACTGGAACTAGGCGTGTGGTATCTTCATCATTTACAGTTCTCACGGTTTAGTGCAGACAGCATTCTGACCACAAAGAAGTCTCTGAAATAGTGAAACGCTGTTCATGATCAGATAAAATGTTCATGGTCCATTTCAGAAACTGTTCAGTGACAATAGAGGAGAATTCAACAATGATGAAGTGACAGAAATAGAAGTAAAGACAACAGCTGCATACAGCCCATGGAGCACTGGACTTTTGGAACGGCACAACCAAACACTTACTGAGATCATTGCGAAAGTAAAGACTAGTTCTAGTGGTGACTGGGATACTGCACTGGACTGGGCCCTTATGGCAAAGAACACCAGGCAAAAGGTCCATGGCTACAGTCCACATCAGTTGGTGTTTGGACAGAATCCTAACCTGCCCTCTGTGCTAACTGACAAGCTTCCTGCTTTAGAGGGCACCACTTTTACTGAAGCAGAATGTCCAGAAAGAATACAGAGAGCACTGAGATAGCACCTTCGTCACACAGATGGAAAAAATTAAATGGGTGATAAAGTGTACTACAAGAGAGTGGACAGTCCAGAGTGGTGTTCGACATGGAGGAACCTGTATCAGGCTACGTCTCCTCAGACTGAGAGAAAAGTGAACACAGAGAGGATCCATGTGAAATAAAGGATAATACAGATAATACAAAATAATTAATGTGTGATGGCATCTCAGCCCATAATACTCTATTCTTTGCCCAAGTATTCTCGGAAGAGGTGGGTCTTCAGTCTGCGTTTAAAGACAGCGAGCGACTCTGCCATTCGGACACCAAGGGGAAGTTCGCTCCACCACTTCGGCGCCAGGAAATGGCTTGCTCTTGTTGGTAGGTGGGAAGGGGGCTGAAGACGACGTCTATTTCTGAAGCGTGAGGCAGGGCTCCTTCAGGACCTCGCTGCGTCGGGCGGAGAATAGTGCCATGGGAAGCTGCCTGGTGATGTCCAGGACACTGGCACCTCGAAAACCCAAGACCGTGGTGTTACTCTTTGGGCTCCGATACCAAGTGCTTTACAGAATCTCCAACAGTGAGAACACCACCCGGAGGAGTTGTCCTTAAACCGGTAAGCAGAGGTGAAAAGCCCTCTGCTTTTCCTGGCCACACAGACACACCCAGGCCCTCTTTGGGAGTGAAGTAGAATTGAGACGACCGTGTTAGAGGGGTCACGGGCAGACTGCCTCTACAAAAGGAGCTGGATCTGCTGATCCAGCTTGACAAACTCCTTGCAGAGCTTGCTCCTCCGCGGTCGCCACATTCCTTGAGGGTAAACACATTCAGAAACACAAACAACGGTCAGTGAGAGAGTACTGTACAGTAACACAGGGAGCAGAGAGCACAAGGATCACAGCAACTAGCTCAGATAAAGAAGACAAAGCTGATATTAAAGACTAAAGTAGGGATGGTTTAGCTTCTAAAGCAGGATAGCATTGAAACCAAAAAACTATAAATATAGGAAATGTGTAGGAAAGACACGGAACACAGAACAGACATGGTCCAGATACTGCAGGGTCTGTCTGAGATACTATGAGGGACACTGATATATTACTTTTTAAATCAAGCAGAGTAATTACAAAATAAAGGATAATTAATTTACATGATTTACTGGATTTTATAACCTGCCCACTATCCAGTTGCCTACCCTGGGTTCCTGTCTTTTTCTAAGTGGTGTCCAGAAGTGTGTGGCAGAGCTCTTTCAGGGCCTCACTGCATCGGGCAGAGAAAAGTGGAGAATGATGGTACCGAAGCCACCTGGTGACGTCCAGCACTCCTAAAAAAAAAAAAAAGAAGTTGTTACTCTTTGGTCCCGATACTTTTAAGGGTTTTACAGTAGAACCTCCAACAACGAAAATACAGTCCTGAGGAGTTGTCCTCGGTGAGGGAGCAGGTGAAGACGAAGAACTGAACCTCGCGCCAGTTAGTTGAGGTGAAAACAGTCTGTGGAGGTGGAGGAGCCCTCTGCTTTTTTAGGCCACACCAACAGCCCCAGGTCCTTTCCAGTGCAGGAGTGGAAACAACAACCCTCTGTGTCCGCTGTGCCAGTAGTGCTGGATTTAAGATGGCCAGCGTTGGAGGAGTCACGGGCAGCCTCCGGCCTAGTCTTCCATCGATGGAGTACCTCCTTGCAGAGTACCTGTAGATCTCGCTCCTCCATGGTCTTCAAGTTTCTCGAGTATAAAAACAGACAGAAACGCAAACGATGGTCAGTGAGAGAGAACTGCACAGTAACACAGAAGCAGAGAGCACAAGGATCTCAACAACTGGCTCAGATAAAGAAGACAAGCTAATATTAAAGACTATAAAATAGGGACTCTGTTCGTGTCTCTTTGGGTATTAAACTCTGCTCCCTTGTTTTAGAACCATAATAATAATAATAATAATAATAATAATAATCATCAATTCCAAAATGTTGCTTTAAAATCTTTGAATTTAAAGCATAATAAAATAAACTAGGATCCCTTTACAAATTTCTCTTGAAATGTCTGAAGTGTACCTATGATGAAAATTACAGACCTCTCATCTTTCTAATTAGGAGAAGTTGCACAATCAGTGGCTGAGTAAATACTTGTTTGCCCCACTGTATATTTAACAGCCCAAACTCAATGCAAAACTGCTTGTACTCAGAAAGATGGTAAAATGTATATGAATAAGATTTTTTAAAGTAGATTTTCCGACGTTACAATTACAAACCATAAGAGTCTCAATACTGCAGGAATTGTCTGATATACTAGGAGTTACACTGATGCATTACTTTTAAATACAAGCAGAAAAGTGACAGAATAAATGGGTGGAAACATGTAAATCATTTACCTGCAAACTATGCAGTTCACTAACCTGACAGTGTGACTGGGAAGGGTCAGTCAGTCCTGGCACCTTCTTGATGTTCCCGGAAAGAACGATGGACCGCAGGCGGCTCAGGTGAAGCTCATCTCCTCCTGATGCAGCGTGGCGTCCGGTCCTCTAACGCAGAGAATAGTGGAGAACGATGGTGCCAAAGTCACCTGCCGACGTCCAGGACACAGGCACCTGGAAAACAGGAGACCGTGGCATTACTGTTTAGAGTCAATTCTGTAAAGGGTTTTACAGAAGAATCTCCAATAGTGAGAACGCCCTGAGGAGAGAGCACAAGGATCACAACAAGACAACAAAGCTCATAAAAAAAATAAAAAAAAAGTGGCACCAAGTTCCCAAAAAAAGAAAAAGAGTAAAGAGTACAATAGGCTTTATTACCTGAATGTGGTTAATGATCACAGTGGTGATGGTTGCAGTGTGTTACAATATTCAAACAGCATGAAATCCTTGTTTACTGTAATTATGATGTGTCACATTATGCAGTAGAGAACATGAAAATCAAGGGTAAGATTGATAAACTGAACTGTGAAGTCTGCAGACAAGAGAAATCTGCTCAGAGTAGAAACAGAACCTGATGCACGAGCAAAAGCAGTACTTGAACTAGAACATACTGACCAAGCTGATCCTATAGATCCAGTAAAAGGGGGGGGGGGGATAGCAATAGCCTCTGAGCAGTAATTCAGTCAACGTCCTGGTGTTTATTAATAACACAAATTTAGCACATATCCACAGAATTACACCATCCATACTAACCTAAAACAGCTCAGTAGAGTGAAACATAAAGAAATAACAGAAACCATGAATATTCAGTAATACATAGGTAAATACTGAAGCTACACTGCTAAGGAGATAGCTAGCATAGCAACAGAACTAAACCATTCCCAAACTAAATGAACAGCAGCTTACACACAGGGAGCAGAGAGCACAAGGATCACAACAACTGGCTCAGATAAAGAAGACAAAGCTAATCTTAAAGACTATAAAGTAGGGATGATCGCTTGCCGTTCTGTGTTGAATCATGCGTCAAGCTTTTAAAGCAGCACTGCATCGAAACAGTCGCTCAAAACGAAGCATTGTTGCTTTACTGAAACAACCACAGGTCAAGGCGCATCAGTTCCCCGGCCGTCCTGTATAATGTACTTAAATAAAATTTATAAATAAAGAAAATGTGTGAATTTGGTCGACTTTCATTTAAAAAGATTTATTTTTTGCATTGAAGGTCAGGTGTTGTTTCCAAACCGACAAAAGAGAATAAAACTTGACATAATCCTCCTCCATATTTAAGGGTTTTTAACTGGAGGCGATGTGAAATTACCTCTAATAAAACATTGAAGTATTTCGGTGTTCAACAGATGTTCAGTCTACATGCATATGCAATATTGTTTACGACGAGAACAAAGCAGTTACATACATGAAATACATGCAATTAAATGTAGATGAACATTAATGAACAGAAGAAACACAGGCAGACATCACTGTATGGAGCTCCTGTTTCAGTTTGGACAAAGCTTATGAACACAAGCGAATCAGGCAATGGAGGTGTAGTGTTTGTAAAACAGGTGGCGCAGTAGAGCCGAGATGCTGTGAAGGGGGGGGGTTGCTAAGGGGATTATAATTATTACTCCTAATGTCAGCAAATAATAATAAGCAAAATAACATACTTGCACAAGTACTTTGCTCGATTCCCACTGAATTTGTTTTCCTGCGGCCGTGAGTGTGTAAATGCTCTGCAGTAACGGCTGAAAAGTTGGAGAGCGGCTGGCTATTAATGCTTACTGGGTAATATACATGAATCAGAAACAGTTATCATCATCATCATCATCATCATCATCATCATCTTTAACAACTTTTAGAAAGAATTAAATCCTTAGTAATATAATTCTTCTTTGCTGTTGCCACAGATGCAACAGATCATGTTATGGGCTGCAATAAAATGATCATGTGACCAAACAAAGGTTCACATGGGGGACCTCTTAACTTTACCCTCTTCTGGACACTGGATCTATAGGACCAGCTAGGACGGTATGTAGATACACTTTGGCGTTTACAGAGGATTACTCGGGTGTAGTCTGTGTACTTCCTAAAAACTAAGGATGAAACCATAAAAAGCTACTGAGAGATAGTACACACTATCCAAAGAGAGAGAGGACAGCACCTCAGTACTCAGCTGATTCAGATACTGGAAATCAGACACAGACCAACACTGACTACTGCTACAGGGTCTGTAATGAACCACAGAGCTTTAAAGAAATTCAACAAAATCAATATTCTGGGTTGAGGCTATGAAAGAGGAGAGGACTTCTCTCATTGAAAATGACACATTTACTCTGACCCCTCTCCCAGAAGCTGAACATGCAGTGAGGGGAAGGTGGGCCTATGATTAAAAACTGTAGATGGACCAGAAACGTAATCTAGATAAAAATTGCTTTACACACCGAAATCAGGCGGCAGCAGAAACACAATCCCAGCATATCGTTAAGAGTAGTAGTATTGAATGATGGTGTTGTAGCAAGAGAATTTCTATCAATTCTGAGAGGATTACAAACCATGCGAGGGACAGAGACTCTCGATACTGCAGGGTTTGAGATACTATGAGGGACACTGATATATTACTTCTTAAAACAAGCAGAGAAATTACAATAAATGATTATAAAATCATGTAAATCCAGTAAATCATGTAAATCACTTACCTGCCAACTATCCGACGCATCTGTCCAGCAGCCAGCAGTGGAGCTCTGAAGTGGAAAGTGATGTTTATTTATATAGCCCCTTTCACAACAAATGTCACAAAGTAGTGAGTAGAATGCGAGTAGGTGCTGGACATATGCTCAGTGTTAATGTTAAAGTCCATGCTGATGAAGTATGTGTATGTATAACAATGAAGTGTGGTATGAGTGGATCACTGCAGAACTCAGAGCAGAACCGTAACACAGCAGGGCAGTGGCGAGCCAGGCTGAGCGAACATCAGGGCACAGCAGGAGGAACAGGGCACCTCAGCACATGTAAAAGACAGAGAGAGAACAAAAAGGAAGGAAAGAAAAGAAAGAAAAAAGAGGGTTAGGCGACATGTGTGAAAAGGCCTGATTCCAAAACATGGATGAATGGACACCTCCAGACTGGACGGCAGGGCATCTTAGTACATGTAAAAGGGAGAGAGAGAGAGAGAGAGAGAAAGAGGGGTTAGGATGGTTGTGTTGGAACTCTTTCACTAACCTGACTGAGAAGGGCCCGTCAGTCCTGGCCTGGCACCTTCTTGATGTTCCTGGAGAAAACAACAGACCCCAGGTGGCTGGGATGAAGCTCATTTCCCCGCTCCCGAAAGCTTGAGACACGATTCAGCATGGAACGTTAACAAAAGCCACCATCTGTCTGTTTCTGAAAACAACGTATACATAAAATATTGAAACACCTGAAAAGATTCCCCCACAATATTGCAGCGTCGACGTACAAGACAAGAAAACCAGATTCACCATCTGACATTTTTTTCTGACTGACGGAATTTGGCTTCCCCCTGTACCCCAGCTGTGTAGTACACACACACACACACACACACACACACACACACACACACACACACACACAGTTGGAGCAGCTCAAAAGCTCAAGCTTGTGGCAGTTTGTCGAGCCCTGGTATCAAACCCACAACGCTGTCATCAATAGCCTGGACCTCTAACCGCTGAGCCACCACTGCCCCTATGGCCACCACTGCCCCACACAGCTGTTTATCGTTACCAGATTTTCACTATTATTGGGCTTCGAACATCAGGGAGGTTCCTGCCATTCTGTTCCTTACGTGTTGCTCTGTTCAAAACTACCCATACCAGAATCTTTGTCTAGCTGTTCACTAAACCAGACTGTGAAACAGACCCTGAAAATCTGGCTGCAGTTTGAAGAGTCTTTTCACTAAATGAATTATCTATATACAGCCTGATGATGAAAACCTTCTTTGGACACTTGTATGTGTTTTTATAACTTTTATAAAATTACCTGAATTTTTAGATCATTTCAGAAATTTAAGATCATAAATGCAAAAAATTCAGCTTCCAGGGGTCTCTGTGTGAACAGATTTTATGACCCCCACCAATGTAATAAACAGACCTAAGCCCTTGATTTAGTTTCACAGAGAGTGAACTAAAGTTGGTCACTTTAGACAGGCCTGGACATGTACTGGCTTAAGCAGGTTGGAGGTTTGGAGTCTGACTGTTTGAGGCTGTGGACAGGTGTCTTTTATACAGATAACGATGTCCAACAGGTGCCATTAATACAGGTAATGAGTGGAGGACAGAGGAGCTTAAAGCTGCAGGTCTGTGAGAGCCAGAAATCTTGCTTGTTTGTGGGTGACCAAATACTTATTTTCCACCATAAATTACAAATAAATTCTTTAAAAATTCTACAATGTGATTTCCTGGATTTTTTTCCCTCATTTTGTCACTCATAGTGGAAGTGTACCTATGATTAAAATTACAGACCTACAGATCTCATCTTTCTAAGTAGAACTTGCACAACCAGTGGCTGGATGACTATTTTTTTTGCCCCCCTGTATATATTACATATATGTGCCCCGTTGTGTGTGTGTGTGTGTGTGTGTGTGTGTGTGTGTGTGTGTGTGAATAAATGGGTGGAATCAAGTAAATCATGAAAATCACTTAGCTGCAAACTATGCAGTTCACTAACCTGACAGTGTGACTGAAAAGGGTCAGTCAGTCAGTCCTGGCACCTTCTTGATGTTCCTGGAGAGAACGATGGACCCCAGGCGGCTCAGGTGAAGCTCATCTCTGTGGTAGAGGAGCGGACACAGCCAAAAGATTTCCCAGTTCTCTACATAGTCAGCGCAGACGGACCCGTCCCGCAGCCAGAGATGGAGCACGAAGAGCTGGGGAAACTGCTCCCTCACTCGTCTCTAAGTGGGCAGGGGGGGGCGTAGACGATGATTCTGGTGTCTGGCTCTTTCTGAAGTGTCCAGAAGTGTACGGCAGGGCTTCTTCAGGGCCACGCTGCATCAGGCGGAAAAAAAGGGGAGAACGATGGTGCCAAAACCACCAGGAGCTCTTGAAAAACTGGAGACTGTGGCATTACTCTTTAGGGTCGATGGACAATGATCCTCTGTGTCCGTCACGGGCAGCCTCCAGCCTCATGTTCCGTCGGTGGAGTTTGGGCTGCTACTACAACAGCGATCCCTGAATATCGCAGATTTTTCAATGATGAATGGTTGCTTATTTAGATGTTCCATCCTGAACTACAGTAAGCTAGCTGTGATGCTGTTGGTTAACATGATCACAGTTGTGTATTTATTGTCTCAGGAACACACCGACTCCCTTATGAGTGCGTTGGCAACAGTATCTATAAATGAAGGCTCTACATAACATGACATTGTGGTCAGAAGTTTATCATAAATACAAAAGGTCTTCGCTTCCAGGGGCCCCTGTGAACCAATTTTTCTGGAAGCTGGAAGAATTTAACAATTTTATATCAAATAAATTTATCATCTTATTAGGTTTTACATTATTTACAAAATACAAAAAGTCTGGGGAAACAATGTAAGCTGTGCACATATAGAGAATATAGAAATGTTTGCGTCTCTCAGTGTAATAAGTATAAGAACACCTCTTCCTCAGTGTCAAATACAAATACAAGGCAAATGGGATGAACAACAGGATGTCCATGTGTAAAAATGAATATCTAAGGAATTTCAGTTCAGGCCTTTTCTAAGTACAACTGTACAGGAGACCATTCTGCTGACGCGTTCTGAGTTTTGAGCTTTTCCATATGTAACCATTTGGCAATCTGCTTAAACCACATCCTTCTGGAAGGAATATCTGATTTTGTGTGAATGAATCAACTGTGTGGAGCAATTATAAGAAAATGGAAGACATACAAGACCATTGATAATCTCCCTCAATCTGGGGCCCCATGCAAGATCTCATCCCATGGGGTCAAAATGATCATGAACAAAAATCCCAGAACTACACAAAGGGACCTGATAAATGACCTGCAGAGAGCTGGGACCAAAGTAATAAAGACTACCATCAGTAACTCAGTGCCAGGTGTGTCCCCCTGCTTAAGCCAGTACATGTCCAGGACCGTCTGAAGATTGCCAGAGAGCATATGGATGATCCAGAAGAGGACTGGGAGCATATCATGTGATCAGATGAAACCAAAATAGAACTTTTTGGTAAAAACTCGTCTGGGTCGGAGGAAGAAGAATGCTGAGTTGCATCCCAAGAACAACATACCTACTGTGAAGCATGGGGCTGGAAACTTCATGCTTTGGGGCTGTTTTTCTTCAAAGGGAACTGTTAAAAGAATGAACGGGGCCATGTATCGTGAGATTTTAAACCAAAACCTCCTTCCATCAGTGAGAGCATTGAAGATGCACTCAAGATGGATTCAAGAGGCTCATTTAGATCATTAAAATGTTCCAGCTCATGACATTCAAAGCCATAAAGATTAAAAATAAATGTAAGTATAACAAGACCCTTAACTGGTAGCCAAACATTAAGCTTGATAAAACTGTTAGGGTCGTCTTTCTCCGCGCCCTCCGGGAGAACGAGAATGCACAGGCTGTTCCGTCAACCCCGGTCCTGCAGATCAAACACCAAACGATCGGAGTGTCCTGATAGAAGTTCATTCTGCTCCCTTTGCTCGCCCAGGAGATAGTCTAGCTTTGAACACATGTAGACAGGTGCGTAAAGAATTCTTCCCACATTGCTGAGAGCCACGCCATGATGTTTTTTTCCAGTGTAGCAGAGGATCCACCATGTTAGATTGAGGCAAGGAGGAGACAGATATTACTATTTACTGGTGATGAGTTTGGAGTAAAAGGCAGAGATTTCCTGCAGAGAAACATCCTTAAGTGCACCGGTAAGCAAAAAGAGTCAATAAATAAGGACTAAACTCTATCGGGAGCTCTAGCCAGCTGCAACCGAGCCCATGAATGTGACTCCCCCTAAACCAGATTTCTGACGTTACAGTTACAAACCATGCGAGGGCAGACACGGTCTCCATACTGCAGGGTTTGTCTGAGATACTATGAGGGACACTGATCTATTACTTTTTAAATCAAGTAGAGAAATAATGACAGAATAAATGATTATAAAATCCAGTAAATCATGGAAATTAGTTACCTGCCCACTATCCAGTTGCCTACCCTGGGGTCCTGTCTTTTTCCGAGTGGTTTCCAGCAGTGTGTGGCAGTGCTCCTTCAGGGCCTCACTGCATTGCGCAGAGAAAAGTGGAGAATGATGGTACCGAAGCCACCTGGCAACGTCCAGCACTCCTTGAAAGGGAAAATAAATAAATAAATAAATAAATAAATAAAATGTACTCTCTTACTCTTTGGTCCTAATACTTTTAAGGGTTTTAAAGTAGAACCTCCAACAATGGAAACACCACCCTGAGGAGCTGTCCTTGGTGAGGGAGCAGGTGAAGAGCTGAGGACCAGTTAGCAGAGGTGAAAACCGGCTGTGGTGGTGGAGGAGCCCTCGGCTTTTCCAGGCTGCACCGCTAAGTTTCTCCAGAGTAAACAGACAGAAACGAAAACGACGGTCAGTGAGAGAGTACTGCACAGTAACACAGGGAGCAGAGAACACAAGGATCACAAAAGCTGTCTCAGAGGAAGAAGACAGAGCTGAAAGAGTCAAGCGCACTTCCCTACTTTATAGTCTTTGTGTCGAATCATGTCTCGAGCTTCTAAAGCAGAACCGCATCAAAACTAAAATAAAAAATATAGAAACTGTAGGATAGAATTACTGCGTTTAAATGTCAATGCTTGTAGTCATTCAACATGATCACAGGAAGATCACTGAACTTTCATTCTAAATCCAGTGAAACTACAATATTAATCAATAAAAACGTCCCTATTGTTATGACAGACAGATGCAGATCCATATGGGCTTATATTCTCTGTTCTCTCCTGTACATAAGACACTCTCCTGAACTGATTCTTTTTTTTTTTTTTTTTTTTTTTTAGACAAAAAGCTTTTTCCTTTAGCGAGTACTTGTGAGAATCAGACAATATTAATATCTGATCATCAGACTGCTGCAAAACAATTCCATCATTTGATGATGAAGATATGTCAGGTGTCAAGTCTGAAATATCCACATCGTACACATCCTCATTTTTCGTACACTTCTGTTGTGCTCTTGTGGAAACCATCTGAAGCACTACTGCATTTCCTGACATAGCTGTTTCTAGTCACCTGATCTGAGAATGAATTCCCAGCAGATATTGCACCCCAATAGTTGCCGGATTAGGTACAATTGGACCAGCAGGATATACTGCTGCATTTACCGCTCTCAGAGGACTATTCACCAGTGAAGATTCACATGCAACAATGGCTTCACTTTCCGAAAGGGAATTTATCATTTTAGGTAGAAATATCCCTCCACAAGGACCAGCAGCAGAAAAACCTGAATCTGTACATTGTAGGTTTAGACTGAAAGCTCCCAATAAGTCATGTCCTAGTAAACTGACAGGGCAAAGTGTGGAGACTGTAAACCAGTGTTTTACTGTTCTACTGTTCTTGACACCTGAGACAACCAAAAGAGAATTTATTCCCCAGCAAATCCTTACATTTAGACTGGATTCCTCGCTGCATTTCAAAATCCTCTTTACAGACTGTCTACATTTTCTCCCACCTTATCCTATTCAGCATAGTCTGGTTCTGGTTCTGGAACTGAACTCAGGTTATTGCTGCTCTGACCTTCTAGATCTATTTTGCTGATCCAGAGTACGGCTTCTGCTGTGTTGCCACTTTCCTGATCTAAACGCTCTACAAAACAGTCTGATCTCCCACAATTAAAACAAGCACATTCTCTCCTACCTTCCATCTCACCTGCTCCAGAGTCCCCTGCCTCAGTCCAGCACTACATTAACTGAGCTTGTAACAATGTCTCCTTATGTAATACTTTCACGTGTAGTCTGAACTCTGCTCCCTTGTCTTAGAACCTTCGAAATCTCCAATTTGAAAAACCCTGAAAAATAACATTGATTTCCAAAATCTTGCTTCTACCTCTTTGAATTTTCTAAAAAATACATTTGGATCCCTTTACAAAATTCACAAGGTTGAACAGTACTGAGAATTAAATATCCTACAATTAAATTAGCTATATAAATTTGAAAGATTCTCTGGTTTAAACAACCCTGAGAATCTAAATATTCCAAGACACTGTCTTAGAATCTTCCAAATTAAAACAAATGTAGACACCAAGAAGTTCCTAGTTCAGACAACTGTGAGACTGAAATGATCTTAAGGCAATGCTTTGGACGTCTTCATCCTTTGAGTCCGGATCGCTGCAAAAAGTCAATGGTCTAAAACAAATTTAAAAATGAAAAAATCAAAAGGATTCGGGTTAAACTAACCTGAAGGTCTAAGAATATGGCGTCCCGTCTCCTCCAGTTTATTCTAAATTCATAAGGCAAGCGGTCTGATTAATTTACTTAGTCACCTCGGGTACAGAGTCTCGGAGTCAGTAGAGCGCCTGAATTGACTCAGAATCACTCATTGGGATGTCGGCGGCCGCCTCCGTCTGTTTCTGATCCTGTCTCTGAAAACTCTGGACCCAGAGGTCCAGCTGTGCAGTGAAACACCCCCCCCATGAACAGCGAGCACACGTGCCTGGAGCGATGGGCAGCCATTGCAGTGGCGCCCACAAAAGAAGGTGAAGGGTCTTGCTCAAGAGTGGCAGTTTGCCGAGCCCTGGTATCAAACCCACAACACTCAATAGCCTGAAGCTCTAACCGCTGAGCCACCACTGCCCCCTACAGCTGCTTATCGTTACCAGATTGTCTCTATTATTATTGGGCTTCGAACATCAGGGCTGTTCCTGCATGTTACGTGTTGCTCTGTTCAAAACTACCCATACCAGAATCTTTGTCTAGCTGTTCACTAAACCAGACTGTGAAACAGACCCTGAAACAGACCCTGAAAATCTGGCTGCAGTTTGAAGAGTCCTTTCACTAAGTGAATTATCTTTATACAGCCTGATGAATAACAACATTCACTCCCTCTACCATTAATGAGGCCTTTTCATCTTGGAGAGATAAATGAGTAAATGTCTTAAATCTGTTTATTGATAAAAGGTTTGAATCTTTTGAACTTAGCTGCAAATACCTGAAAAAAAATGAGCTTGAAGATTAAATTCAGTTCTATGTAGTTTTGTGTCCACAAACTTCCTCATCATTATTACATACGGTTCTGAATGTCAACCCACAGATAAAATTTTAATTGGCACCATCTCTGTTACTGAACTCATTTCATATGAAACCCTTACAAGTATTAAAGCAGCAGTACGTGGAGGATCCATCAGTCCATCAATATATTTACTGAATGGTGGTAAAATATTGTAGATAACTCCTCATCTACATGTTTAAAACACATTATAATTCAGTTTAAAATAGTGCATTAAATAGTGCAAAATAGTGCTGGCAGAATTTGTTTAAAACATGAATCTAATGTGCGATAGATATCAAACAGAATCAACACAGGAACACGTTTTGGTTTTGTCCAAAAATGACTGACTTTTGGAATTATGTTCTCGACTTTTTTTTTTTTTAGGAGTCTTCAAACCACCGATCTAGCCTTTCCCTACAACAGCAATATTCGGGGACTCCTCAAGGGCTTTATCTGGGGAAATCTTGTTCTAAAAGTGCTGGCCAAAACTGCTTAGATTACTTAAAAGGAAACAGAAAAACTCTCCTACTCTCCCAAAATTGGATGCAGTGGTAATACTAGTGATAAATACCAACTTTCATAACTTCACTGACAATGACTGCTTTAGGGGCTAGAGATCATACATTTAACCGCCCAAATTCAAGAGCAGAACTGCTTGTACTTGGAAAGATGGAAGAATTGATATAAAGAATTTTAAACCTGATTACAGACCACAGTCTCAATACCGCAGGATTTGTCTGACATACTATGAGACTGATGTATTACAAGCAGAAAAGTGACAGAATAAATGAGTGGAATCAAGTAAATCACGTAAATTACTTATCTGCCAACTATGCAGTTGACTATCCTGACAGCGTGACTGGGAAGAGCCAGTCAGTCCTGGTCTGGCACCTTCTTGATGTATCCAGAGAAGAAGATGGACCCCAGGCGATCAGGTAAAGCTCAAGGCTACGTTGCATCACGCAGAGAACAGTGGAGAATGATGGTGCCAAAACCACCTGGAAAACAGGAGACCGTGGTGTTACTCTTTAGGGTCGATACTTTTAAGGGTTTTACAGAAGAATCTCCAACAGTGAGAACACTGCCCCGAGGAGCTGTCCTCTGTGCCGGAGCAGGTGGACCTTGAACCGCTTAGCAGAGATAAACGGCCGTGGTGGTGGACTCCTCTGCTTTTCCCAGCCACGCTGACACTTCCGTGCCCTCTCCGGTGTGGGAGAGGAGAAACCGACCTTCTAAGTCTGCCACGTCGGTACTGCTGGAATTAGGACGGTCGCGTTGGAGGAGTCATGGGCAGCCTCCAGCCTCATCTTCCATCTGTGGAGATTGAACTGCTTCTACAACTGCAGCTGGATCTGCCGTACAAGCTTGACGACCTCCTGGAGAGCTCGTTCCTCCGTGGTCGCCTCAGAGTAAACACAGAGACAGAAACGCAGTAACACAGGGAGCAGAGAGCACAAGAATCACAACAACTGGCTACAAGATAACGAAGACATAGCCACAAAAAGGTACCCAGTTCACCATTAATGAGTACAATAGGCTTTATTACCTGAATGTGGTCAATGATCACAGTGGTGATGGTTGCAGTGTGTTACAATATTCAAACAGCATGAAATCCTTGTTCACTGTAATTATGAAGTTTCACATTATGCAGTAGAGAGCATGAAGATCAAGGGTAAAATTGATGAACTGCACTGTGAAGTCTGCAGACAAGAGAAATCTGCTCAGAGTAGAAACAGAACCTGATGCACGAGCAAAAGCAGTACTTGAACTAGTTAATACTGACCTAGCTGATCCAATAGGGCTGGGGGAGGGCGCAGATACGACAAAAGGTTTAGCAGTGAACACTCCTGTGTGTGGGTAAAGACGCCAAAAACACTGATTGGTGACTGGTGATGTTCTAGATACAGTATTATTGAAGGGTTGACAATGAGGCTGAAGCATGGAGCACTGGGCATTAGAAATATGACAGCGTTCTGGGTGAATGATGAATAAGTGAGGAAGAATTGAGGACAGGCTGACGAATAAAGACTCTGAAATAAACAGAATACATGCACAATATTAAATAAAAGTTCAGAAAGGTTAGCTGTGATGCTGTTGCATATTTATTGACCTACTTATGAGTGTGTTGGCTACAGGATCTATAAATAAAGGCTCTATATAACCTGACATTGTGGTGAGACGTTTATCATAAATATAAAAGGGGCCCCAATGTGAACCGATTTTATGTCCCCCACAAACAAAATACACCACTGATTCAGTTTCACAGAGACTGAGTTAAATAAGGTGGTTAGCAGTCATTACTTCATTGAAAATGACTGCTTTATGGGCTAGAGATCGTCTTCTTGTTATTGGGTTTTACATTATTTACTAAATAAAAACAGAGTCTGGGGTAAGAATGTAAGCTGTGCACATATTACACAGAGAGACGCACACTTTTCTCTATTGTCTATAAATATAAGAACACCTCTTCCTCAGTGTGAAATACAAATACAAAGCAAATAGGACCCAATACAACAGGATGCCTATGTGTAAAAATGAATATCTGTAAGGAATTTCAGTTCAGGCCTTTTCCAAGTACAACTGCACAGGGGAGTAAATTCAGGTTCTGATGCAACTCATAGGTTAGCTTTTCGGTACGTAACAATTTGGCAATATGCTTCAACCACATCCTTCTGGAAGGAATATCTGATTTTGACCAGAAAAACAGAATACACTTTTTAGCTAGATCAAATAAAATATGTAAAAGTCTGATTGAGTCATCTTCCAGTGAAGGGTCTACAGCATTTAAGAAATTCACTGCTCGAGACAAACTGTACGCTAGTTATTTTTTGTACGGCCAAATAAATTTCCTTCCAGTAATCCTGTAACTTCACACACAAGTAGAAAACATGTAAAACTGTACACACTTCAGCAAAGCATTTAAAACACGTTTGAAGTATTAGGGAATACACTGTGCAGGCGGACAGGTGTAAGGAAAGATGTAATTACAAATATCCGAGACCCCAGACCTCATCATCAAACGTCAATCCTAGACCCCTCTCCCAAGTTAGTTTCAATGAGTCATTACATGAGTCCATGTTGGATGAAGTAATGTAAAGGGTTGAGATTCTACTTTCTGAGCTGTTTGAGGTGAACTGTCCCTCCAATTGGTTGAGCTGAAATCTAAACTTGCCACTTTTCTGACAGGACTGGGTAAAAAAAATAATAAATAACACTCAGTATTAGGGAGTCCAAAAAGTGTTTTGAGTTGTTCAAATAGGTTTAAAACTCCTGCTGTAAATAAACTAGAAAAATCCTCTATGCCCCTAAAAGTCAAATTACTAAGCCTAATGTGCCCAAGCTGAGGGGGTAGATCTGGATTAAAGGTGAGTGGTGACCATAAAGAGATACAATTAGAGACTTTAATATACTTTCTAGCGTCTCTCCAAGAAAGCAACGTATTGTACACTACAAATTTATCAGAGAGAGACAGTATTTTGCCAATTATAAATAAATGGTAGGAAAGTACATCTCATACACAGTAGAGACTTATGACTGATATGTTACCTACCTGGTGATCCTGGGGGAATGAGTGAGGTCTTCTAGGAGCCTAGCAGGACCCACAGTTAACCTAGAAGGGGGAAAGGATCATGTGTGATGAAGTCAGTGGTAGCTGACTAATTACCAGCCCATACACAGCAAAGACTTGTGACTCTGACATGTTACCTACCTGGTGACCCTGGGGGAATGAGGGCGCTGGTGAGTGGCTCATCTAGTGGGTGAGCTAATAAACGACTGGGTTTATTTCCAATCTCATAGTATTTCTGTTTAGAAAAGAGAATCAACTTACAAACTGGTCCCTGCTAGTAAAAACTAAATTGAAACTTAAGCTTGAATACACTCCTCATATTTCTATCAGACTGTGTTTGTGTTGTGTTGCAGCATCTCAGCTTATAAAATTAGTTTTTTTCAAATGACCTTGCAAAGTGTCTGAGGGCGTCCCAGTTAATTGCACTGTTAACTGGAGAGTTGCAGTTGTCTTGCCAATAGACAACTGTCCTTCCGGGCCTCACTGCATCGGGCAGAGAAAAGTGGAGAATGATGGTACCGAAGCCACCTGCTGATGATCACGACTCCTGAAAAAAAGACTGAGTCGTTACTCTTTGGTCCCGATACTTTTAAGGGTTTTACAGTAGAACCTCCAAAAACGAAAATACAGTCCTGAGGAGTTGTCCTCGGTGAGGGAGCAGGTGAAGTCGAAGAACTGAACCTCGCGCCAGTAAGTTGAGGTGAAAACTGGCTGTGGTGGTGGAGGAGCCCTCGGCTTTTCCAGGCCAATGACCATAGGTCCTTTCCAGTGCCGGATTGGAAACAACCCTCTGTGTCCGCCGTGCCGGTAGTGCTGGATTTAAGATGGCCAGCGTTGGAGGAGTCACGGGCAGCCTCGACTTCTATCGATGGAGTTTGGACTGCTTCTACAACAGCAGCATTCAAGCTTGATGACCTCCTTGCAGAGCACCTGTAGATCTCGCTCCTCCACGTTCAAGTTTCTCGAGTATAAACACAGACAGAAACGCAAGCGACGGTCAGTGAGAGAGAACTGTACAATAACACGGAGCAGAGAGCACAAGGATCACAAAAACTGGCTCAGATAAAGAAGACAAAGCTAATATTAAAGACTATAAAGTAGGGACTCAACTGTTCGTGTCGAATCAGAGTTTTGAAAGCAGAATTGCATCGAAATAAAAAAAATATAGAAAAAGTGTAGGATAGGATTACTGCGTTTACAGGTCAATGCTCTTAGCCATTCAACATGATCACAGGTAGACATAGGACATTGGGTAAAGTGGTGCAAGCAAAACAGCTGATAGGCCTTACCATGCTTACAGAGTTGCACCCTTTATTGACCCAATATCATTCATTCTGAGACCAGAAATGTTTTGGAAATTCGTCAACAAAAGTCATTAGTCTTAGTCTTGTTATTCTCACTTGGCAGCTCAGATCTTGACCGTGTAAAAAAAGTATTATCAATTATTTGTATCCCCAATATATTTATACTGGTTATACTGATTTCCCACAATTAAAACAAGTACATTCTCTCCTACCTTCAATCTCTCCTGCTCCAGAGCCTCCTGCCTCAGTCCGCAGTACATTAACTGAGCTTGTAACAATGTCTCCTGTATTAATTTCACATGTATAGTCCGAAACCATTGGGTATTAAACTCTGCTCCCTTGCTTTAGAACCATAATAATAATAATAATAATAATAATAATAATAATAATATCATCTCCAAAAAGTTGCTTTAAAATCATAGAATTTTCTAAAAAAATAAATTCAGTATTTTCACTAAAATAAATTATCTATATACAGCCCGATTATGAACAACAATGTTCACTCCACAACAGCAATATTCGGGGTGACTCCTCAAGGGCTTTATCTGGGGAAATCTTGTTTAAAAGGTGATGGCCAAGACTGCTTAGATTACTTAAAGGGAAAGAGAAAAACCCTCCTACCTAAAACTGGGTGCCACAGTAACTTTAATACTACTTGGCAACCTGTCTTGACTTAAATAGACAATATGGACTCTGATGATTAATTGGCTGGTTAGCACCCAGTGTGAAATCTATTTCACTATTTAAAATAAAAAAAAGTCATTTACATTTACTCTCTTAGCCTTTGCGTTTTTTTGGACACTCGTATGTGCTTTATAACTTCATCAATGCAAAAAGACTATATAAATAAAGCAGATTTTTCGAACCATATGGGGTACAGACAGTCTCCATACTGCAGGATTTGTCTGAAATACTATGAGTGACACTGATGTATTACTTTTTAATACAAGCAAAAAAAGTGACTGGGTGGATAAATGGGTGGAATCAAGTAAATCATGTAATTCTGTGGTAGAGGACCAGACGCATCTGAAAGCTCTCCCAGTTCTCTATGAATTCAGCGCAGACGGACTTGTCCCAGCAGTGGAGCGATAAAAGCTGGGGAAATGGCTCGCTCGCTCAATGGTAAGTGGGCAGGGGGCCGAAGACGTTGATCCTCATGTCTGGCTTTTTCCGAACAGTGTCCAGAAGCGTACGGCAGTGCTTCTTCAGGGCCACGCTGCATCAGGAAGAGAATAGTGGAGAACGATTGTGCCAAAGCCACCTGGCAACGTCCAGGACACGGGCACCTGGAAAACAGGAGAGCGTGGCATTACTCTTTTAGGGTTGATACTTTTAAGGGTTTTACAGAAGAATCTCCAACAGTGAGAACACCGCCCTGAGGAGTTGTCCTCGGTGCTTGAGCAGGTAAAGAGCAGAGGTCCTCGAACCACTTAGCAGAGGTGAAAAATGGCCGTGGTGGTGGTGAGCCCTCTGCTTTTCCCAGCCATGCTGGCACTTCAGGTCCTCTCAGGTGCGGGAGTGGAGATGATGACCCTCTGTTTCCGCTGCGCCGATAGAGCTGGAATTAAGACGGTGGCGTTGGAGAAGTCACGGGCAGCCTCCAGTCTCGTCTTCCATCGATGGAGTTCCCTCTACAACAGCAGCTTCATCTGCCGCAATAGCTTGACCTCCTGAAGAGCGCATTCTTCAGTGGTCACCTCTAAATAAACACAGACAGAAATGCAAGTGGCAGTCAGTGACACTGTGCTGTACAGTAACACAGGGAGCAGAGAGCACAAGGATCACAACAACTGGCTCAGATAAAGGCGACAAAGCCACAAAAATGGTACCAAGTTCACCATTAAAGAGTACAATAGGCTTTATTACCTGAATGTGGTCAATGATCACAGTGGTGATGGTTGCAGTGTGTTACAATATTCAAACAGCATGAAATCCTTGTTCACTGTAATTATGATGATTCACATTATGCAGTAGAGAGCATGAAGTTCAAGGGTAAGATTGATCAACTGAACTGTGAAGTCTGCAGACAAGAGAAATCTGCTCAGAGTAGAAACAGAACCTGATGCACGAGCAAAAGCAGTACTAGTACATACTGACCGAGCTGATCCAATAGATCCAATGATATCGCGAAAGGTTTGGCAACAAACACTCCTGTAAGTCGGTCAAGACGCCAGACACAGAGACTAGTGATGTTCTAGATACTGTTGTACTAAAGGAGACTGGGTTGGCATTGAGGCTGAAGCATGGAGCACTGGGTATTAGAAATATGACAGCGTTCTGGGTGAATGATGAATAAGTGAGGAAGAACTGAGGACAGGCTGACGAATAAAGACTCTGAAATAAACAGAATACATGCACAATATTAAATAAAAGTTCAGAAAGGCTCCAGGTGCTACTAAATGAGTTCATACAAAGAGAGATGTGTATACGCTCAACAGGCAGGAGAAACAAAGCTAATAATTACCACTCAAAGCTTATATCAAGACACCAGCTTTAACCTGCCTCTGACAGTTTTCACTGGTTAAACTATGGGGTTTTAGCGCCCCCACAAGGACGTAAAGAGGACAGCAATAGCCTCTGAGCAGTAGTTCAATAAACACCAGGACATTGACCAAGAACACAAATTTGGCACATATCCACAGAATTACACCATCCATACTAACCTAAAACAGCTCAGTAGCGTGAAACATGAAGAAATAACAGAAACCATGAATATTCAGTAATACATAGGTAAACACTGAAGCTACACTGCTAAGGAGATAGCTAGCATAGCAACAGAACTAAGCCATTCCCAAACTAAATGAACAGGAGCTTACTTTGTGTCACAGACTCAAAATTAAAAGCACCCACAGCCACACAGCTTGAGCAGTTTCTAAAGTTTGTTTGCCCTGCACACTGCTACAAGACCACGCTGCTGCTTTACAGCGGAGGCTCCTGACTGGCTGAGACTCCGCATTATATACTGACCAATGCGGCTGAAGCTTTGTGAATATTAAATGAGCTTTTGGACAGATCCAGGGTTGGAGATCCACTCAGACATTTACTGAGGATACTCCGATGCAGTCTGTGAACTTCCTGAAAACTAAGATCGAAACAGTTAAAGCTACTGAGAGATGTTTGGCCGATTCGTCTCCAAATGAAACAGTAAAATGTATTTGTTCACATAATGGTTCAGAGTTCACAGCAACAGATTTACAGTCATTGCTCTGTAAGCAGGGGATTAGGCGTGAGACCTCAGCAGCTATATATATGCATTTAATGACTCTACATTGAAAGGGAGAAAGCTTAACCTTTTAAAAAGGAGAGTATTTGGATCAGGAGGCTACACTTACTTTGTATGAAATTTCACAAGCCTGTGTTTAAGGACTTTCCCTGTGTCTGGATAGTAGACTGGGTATGATGGGCTGTTCTTGTCGTACCTACAAAGACTCCCTTTCACATTTTAACTCTGGCTTCTATCTGTCATATTTGTGTGTTAAAGAACAGCAAACCCAGACTGACCAGTCAATGGCAGCTGATGATCCCAGAGCGAGAGGTGTGTACCCCCATTCCAACAGCCAACAGTGTTGATCAGACTCCAGAAGAGGTTCAAGAGTCTTAAACTGACGCTCAAGATGGTGCTCAAACAGAGGAAGACATGGTACACACTTTTCAAAGAGAGATAGGAAAGCACCTCAGTATTTAGCTGACTGGGTGTCAGATATTGGAGATCAGACACTGACCAGAACTGACTCCTGCTACAGGGTCTGTAATGTACCGCAGAGCTTTAAAGAGGCAACAGTTCAACAAAATCACAGTTCTAAGTTGACTATCAAAAAGGAGGGGATTTCTCACTGAAAAGTACATTTACTCTGACCACTCTCCCAGAAGCTGAACATGCAGTGAAAGGATCTATGATTAAAACAGTGTAGGTGGATCTGAAATGTAAAAAAAGTCTGAAATGTTAGTAATGGGAGTGAATTACAAGAAGACATTTACTTCAACTGCAGACGTTATACACACTTTGATGCAGATGACCACACAGTACGACCTTCAGCTCCACCAGATGGACGTCACAACAGTCTACTTGAATGTTCCAATTGACTGTGAGATGTACGTAAAGCAACCAGAGGGATGAAGAAAAGACAAATACAGGAGAAAAGCTTCTGTAAAAGTCTGTAAACTGAATACATCATTGTGTGCTCTCAAACAGTCTGGAGGAACCTGAACATGTTGCATGATTATCCAGATGAAAATGGCTTCACACAGAATCCAGTCAACCATCAATAACAAATGCACTGAAATCAGGAGGATAAAACTGATGATCTGGGTTAATGATACTTTACCAGTTTTCCTACACTTAGGATGGCAGCAGCAAAACAATCTCTGAATAGTGTTGTTGAGGTGGAACAATTTGTATCAATTCTAAAAAGGTTGTTAAAGACAAAGTCTCGATGCTGCAGGGTTTGTCTGAGATACTATGAGTGACACTGAAATTAAAACTTTAATAAAAGCAGATAAATGGTTAATAAATTAGAAAAGAAATGTAAAAATTGCTTACCTGCTAACTATTCAGTTCACCAACGTCGGGAACTTGCTGCGTTGGGAGGAGAATACCAGAGAAGGCATCACGCTGCCACAGTGCCGCCATGTAAAGGCCAGGACACGGGCATCTGGAAAACAGGGTGTTTACTTGCCAGTGGTGTTACTCTTTGGGCTCGATACTTTTAAGTGGTTTTCAGTAGAATCTCCATCAATGAGAACACTGTAGCTGGGTTTGAGGGGACAACCCCTCAGGGCACACACACGTAGCCATTGCTGAGGCACCTTGGGAGCAGAGAGGATGAAGGGCCTTGCTCAAGGGCCCAACAGTGGCAGCTTGCCAAATCAAATGGAGAATCAGAGTTCACAGTCATTGCTCAGTAAGAAAGGCCTAAGACGTGAGACCTCAGCACCTTGATCACAACATCTAAAAACAGCAGAGAAAACATTGACATTACAATTACAAACTATGTGGGGGGACAGAGTCTCGATACTGCAGGGTTTGAGGTACAATGAGGGACACTGATGTATAACTTTTTAAAACAAGCAGAGAAATGGACAATAAATGGTTATTAAATTAAGTAAATCATGTAAAATCACTTACCTGCCAACTATTCAGTTCACTGACATGAACGATGGACTTCAGACGGCTCAGGTAAAGCTCATCTCTGGGACTACCTCTGGCATCTCAGTACAATGAAACTGGGCCAATAGATCTACATGAACTGGAACTAGGCGTGTGGTATATTCACATCATTGACCAGTTCTTACAGATTAGTGCAGACAGCACAAAGAAGTCCTCTGAAATAGTGAAACATTGTTCAAAATAGGATTAGCGAGCATGGTCCACCTCAGAAACTGTTCAGTAACAACAGAGGAGAATTCAACTGAGAATTAACTGACAAGCTTCCTGCTTTAGAGCCTTCCTGCTTTTTACTGAAGCAGAATGTCCAGAAAGAATACGGAGAGCATTCGTCACACACACAAACAATTAAATAGGTGATAAAGTGTACTATAAGAGAATGGACTATCCAGAGACAGGTAGTCTGAGACAGATTCCTCCATATCTGAGAGAAAAGTGAATACAGAGTGAGGATCCCTGTGACAAAGGATAATACAGATAATACAAAATCATTTTTGTGGGATAGTGACTTTGTGACTCATAACAAAAAAAGCACAAATAGACCAGAACAATTACATCCAACACATGCAGCCCATACACATAGACCCTTTACTAGCCTTCGAACAAGACACTTCCCTCTGTGAGGAAGAGAAGGAGCAACTCCGGTCAAAGATAGGCCAAAATCTCTGGGTAGCAAGACAGAGTAGGCCAGAGGTCATGTTTGATGCTGGTCACTTGGCATCAAGCATCAAAAAATTTAATTGTGCAGACAGTCCATGAAGCAAACAGAATAGTGTGCAAAGTCCAAGAAGGTAGTTCTAAACCTCCAACACTTAGGCAGAGACAATGCTCTTAAACTGATAGTATTCAGTGATGCCTCATTTGGAAATCTTTCAGATGACAGCACTCAAGGAGGACATCTGATTGCCAAGAAAGGGGTGAGAACTTCCCATAGTGTCCCATAAGAACAGTCAAAGATAGTCAAGAGAATTGAGCAGAGCACACTTGCTGGTGAAACACTGGCGATGTCTGAAGGAATTGATAAAGCCATTTACTTAGCTTTATCAATTCCTTGGAAACGCAAACAACGGTCAGTGAGAGAGTACTTGGAGCAAAGAGCACAAGGATCACAACAACTGGCTCAAATAAAGAAGACCGAGGTGATAGTAAAGACTATAAGATAGGATGATCGCTTGTCGTTCTGTGTTGAATCACATGTCAAGCTTTCAAAGCAGGACCGCATCGAAACAGCAGCTTGGAGTCTCGCTCAAAATGAAGCATTTGTTGTCTCACTGAAACAACCACAGGTCAAGGCGCATCAGCTCCCCAGCCGCGCTGTGTAATATACTAAAAAATAAATATATATATATATATATATAAAATATATATATATATATATATATATATATAAATAAAATATATATATATATATAAAATATATATATATAAAATATATATATATATATATAAAATATATATATATATATATATATAAATAAAATATATATATATATATAAAATATATATATATAAAATATATATATATATATAAAATATATATATATATATATATATATATATATATATATAATATATATATATATATAAAATATATATAAAATATATATATATATATATATATATATATATAAAATATATATATAAAATATATATATATATATATATATATATATATATATATATATATAAAATGTGTAAATTTGGTTGACTTTCATTTAAAGACAACAAAATGAAGTTTTTTGCAATGAAGGTCAAGTGTTGTTTCCAACCCGACAAAAGAGCATAAAATTATTGACAATCCTCTGTATTCCAGGGTTTTTAACTCATTTGACGATGTGAAATTACCTCTAATAAGTTATTATTATAAGAAGTATTTCTGTTTATTTCTGTGTTCAACAGTTTTGTTTATGAGGAGAACAAAGCAGTTACATACTGAAATACATGCAATTAAATGTAGATAAACATTAATAAACTGAAGAAACACAGGCAGATATCACTGTATGGTGCTTCTGTTTCAGTTTGGACGAAGCTATTTGTAAAAAAAAAGGTGGTGCAGTAGAGCTGAGAAGCTGTGAAGGGGGGGGGGTGCTAAGGGGTACAGTAAAGTAATGGGAGTAGATTATAATTATTACTCTTAATGTCAGCAAATAATAACATACTTGCATAACATAAGCAAAATAACATACTTGTGCAAGGACTTTGCTCGATTCCCACTGAATTTATTTTCCTTTTTATTTATTTTAGCTCTGAAGTGACAAGAGAAGTTTATTTATATAGCCCCTTTCACAACAAATGTCACAAAGCGCTTGAGTGAATCATTGCAGAACTCAGAGCAGAACCGTAACACAGGAGGGCAGTGGAGAGCCAGGCTGAGGCTTTCCCCGCTCCTGAAAGCTCGAGACATGTTTCAGCATGGAACGTTAAATGAATGAAAATAAATGAAAAAATGAAGAAAATGATAAAGCTCAGTATTAGGGAGTCCAGAACGTGCTTTGAGTCGTTCAAATAAGTTTAAAACTCCTGCTGTGAATAAACTGGAAAAATCCTCTTTGCCCCTTAAAGTCCAATTACTAAGCACAATGTCCTCAAGCTGAGGGGGTAGATCTGGATTCAAGGTGAGTGGTGACCATAAAGAGATACAATTAGAGACTTTAATATATTTTCTAGCGTCTCTCCAAGAAAGCAACGTATTGTACACTACAAAGTTATCAGAGAGAGACGGTATTTGCTCAAAATTATAAATAAATGGCAGGGAAGTTGGGGATCTAGGATGACGTGTGATGAAGCCAGTGGTAGCTGACTCCTCACCAGCCCATACACAGTAGAGACTCTGACATGTTACCTACCTGGTGATCCTGGGGAATGAGAGCGCTGGTGAGTGGGTCTTCTAGGAGCTGGCAGGATCCAGGGTTAACCTAGAAGGAGTAAAACACACAATCAATAACACTAGGAAATACATATAATTACAGCTAGCATAATTTGCCGGTATACATAAATATGGCCATAAACACGTAAATAATAATTGTATATAAGATGTGTAAATAATGTCCATGTTATCTGTTGTATTGTCGTTGTTTGTGATGACCACCCCCTTAGTAGACACTTGGTCCACTCCAGGTTGAGGAGGGAGAAGCAGATTAGGCTAAAGCAGAAGTAGATGTCAGTGAGGCTTTGCAGCCCTCAGATGAAGACCGCTGAGGCCTTGTTGTACAAAGTGTGTGTAATCTAGCTCTTTTGTGTTGTGTTTTTGTTGTGTGTACTTTCGTTTGATTTTTGCACAAATTCAACATTAAATATCACTGGAACTTACCTGGAAGTGTTTGGCTGTATCCTTCTGGAGAACTGTCCTTCACGTCCGCTTAAAGCCACGTCATCACCACAACATGAGCATTTCTATACTGACCCACAATGAGTCTAATCTATTTAAAAACCAACTACACATCTGTTCTGCCTGTGTTGCCCAGAAATATAAACTCAGATTTGGTAAGGATACACCCCCTAGATTTTTAGGGTTTAGAAGGGGGGGGTTAATCTGGGCTTTTTAATATCCCAAAATAATCTGCTTTTGAAATAAATAAAGCAATCTAGGTAAAATGTTCATCTTAATTACACTTACTCTGCCACAAAAAAAAAAGTGTGGTTCAGGTCAGGGGTAATTGTTATCCCAAGGTATCTAAAGCCAGTATTTGTCAACTGGAATGTTAGATTTAGTTTAATATAATCCGGGACATTCAGCTGAATAGCTGTAGACCTGCCAAAATTGACTTTATAGCCAGATAGCACACTATAACCAGTGATGAAGTTTCTGATTTCAGGAACAGACGTCACTGGATTCTTTAAATACAGAAGTAAATCGTCTGCAAATAATGAGATATGACGATCTGCTTCTCGCACTAAAACTCCTGAAATAATGAAACTAGATGTAAATGTATTCAGCAAGGAGTTCTATCACTAATGCAAAATGCAATGGTGAAAGACGGTAGCCTTGTCTGCAGCGTCTTCTAAATGGACAAATACCAGATATAAGAGAGTTTGCATTAATAGAGACTGTGGGGTCTAAATACAACAATTTGACTATTTATACAATTATTCCCCAATACGATTTTCTCCAGTAGAGCAAAACCAAAATAAATTCCACTCAACCCTGCGGAACGCTTTCTCAGCATCTAAGGAAACAATTTAAGTAGGGTCTTTTCTTTTGGTAAAAAGATTTATAATATCACAAAGGCGGTGAATGTTATCGGGAACGTTATCGGGTTAATGGGTCGATAGGAAGCACATGCTGTGGGGTTTTTGTCCTTTTTTAACAGCAGACCATTTCAAAAGATTATTGTTAATCATGGGCATAAGTCTGGCCAAAACTTCTTGTAAAATTGGACTGGATAGGCGTCAGGGCCTGGGGCTTTTCCTGAGGGCATTTAAAAAAAGTCTGATCTTCTGAGACTCTAGGGAGAGAAATGTTATAAGTAATTTGATCTATCCAAATGTGAACTGCTACAGTCTGAAGTGTAAAGCGATTTTAAAAAGTTACAGAAAGTATCATTAATTATGCGAGGGTCAGAGGAAATATCACCAGAAGGAGTTTTAATAGCTTTTATAGATCGTTCAGTCTGTTGTAATTAAGCTGGTGAGCTAATAAACAACTGGGTTTATTTCTAAACTCTTAGTATTTCTGTTTAGAAAAAAATCAACAACTTAGAAATATGAGTTTATTCAAGCTTAACTTTTAATTTAGCATTTACTAGCAGAGACGCATAAGAGATCAAATAACCTTGCAAAGTGTCTTTGAGGGCGTCCCATTTAATTGCACTGGTAACTGGAGAGTTGCAGTTGTCTAGTCAATAATCTGTTATTCTCTTTAACATAGAAACAAAACACTTCTTTATTTAGTAAATGTGTTAAATCTCCACTGAGGTGTTTTTAATGCTGTTAAATTTAGCATTACATTCAAATACACTGGACTGTGGTCAGATAAAACCAATTTAACAGACCTTCAACATATGTATAGAGTTAGTAGGAATAAGAAAGTAATTCAGTCTTAAATAGGAGCCATGGGGATGAGAGTACATGCCACTCTGAGCCAAGGCTTTCACGTGTAAAACTTCCGCCATGAGGTCAGTATAAAAGCGCAAGGTTGACCCATTATGAGAGATTGAGTTCCTAAATAACTCCTAAAATAACTTCTTTAGTGGTGAAAGTGGACCAGGATGCTCCATGGTGAGCTTTTGGACAGGAATGTTAAAGCCTGTTCAATTTCAATGGGCAGAACACCCGTGGGAAGATCCATTCAGGAGGGAATGTGGTTTTGGATGAACGTTAATGGCGTTTTTATTTTGTGACTTGGGCTTCAGTCGGCAAGTTTTCAACCTCATCCCATCTGTCTTCTATGGCGGTAACTCGTGCCACTAAAGTGGATAACTAAACAACTGTTAATGCAAAAAAAAAGTATAAGGTATGAAATCAGGATCCAAAATATAGTTTACTAGTGGAAACATGACAAAATATAAGATCTCCAGAGTAAACACAGACAAACAAACGAAGGTCAGTGAGACAGTACTGTACAGTAACACAGGGAGTAGAGAGCACAAGGATCACAACTGACTCAGAGGAAGAAGACAAAGCTGATATTAAAGACTATAAAGTAGGGACGGTCGCTCGATGGTCCCTTGTCTCAGAACCTTCGAAATCTCCAATTTGAACAGCCCTGAAAAATAACATTGATTTCCAAAATCTTGCTTCTACTATTCTCTAGGTTGAATAGTACTGAGAATTAAATATCCTAAAATTAAATTAGCTAAATAAAATTTAAAGATTCTCTGGTTTAAACAACCCTGAGAATCTAACTATTCCAAGACAATATCTTAGAATCTTCCAATTTAAAACAAATCTGGATACTGAGAAGTTCCCAGTTCAGACAACTGTGAGACTCGAATGATCTTAAGGCAATGCTTTGGACATCGTCATCCTTTGAGTCCGGATTGCTGCAAAAAGTCAATGATCTAAAACAAACTTGAAAATTAAAATATCAAAAGTGATCAGAGTTAAAGTAACCTGAAGGTCTAAGAATATGGTGTATCGTAATTAGTAAGGCAAGCGGTCTAATTAATTTACTTACAGTGACCTTGTGTACAGAGTCTCGGAGTCAGTAGAGCGCCTGAATTGACTCAGAATCACTCATTAGGATGTGGGCGGCCGCCTCTGTCTGTTTCTGATCCTGTCTCTGAAAACTCTGGACCCAGAGGAATATTGGGATCTCTGTGGAACCTCCAAAACTGTGGTAGTGGGATTTACTTCTCTGCACTTAAAGAATCAACTTGATCAGTCAGTCGTAGGAATGTAGAGAAACACTTTAATCCTGCAGTAAACAACCTGTGATGAGGCTGGTGTGAAGTTGATCGACTCCATTGTTTCAAAGTAACAAAAGCCACCATCTGTCTGTTCCTGAAGACAACGTATACATAGAATATTAAAACGCCTGAAAAGATTCTCCCACAATATTGCAGCGTCGACGTACAAGACACGAAAACCAGATTCACCATTTGATTTTTTTTGTGATACAGATGGAACTTTGCTTCCCCCTGTAACCCAGATGTGCAGAAAACATGAAGGAACAGACACACACGCCTGAAGCGTTGGGCAGCCATTGCTGTGGGCCCCCACAAAAGGTAAAGGCCTTGCTCAGTGGCAGTTTGCCAAGCCCAGGTATCTAACCCACAAAAAAGACTTTACAATGTGATTTCCTGGATTTTTTTCCTCATTTTGTCTCTCATAGTTGAAGTGAACCTATGATGAAAATTACAGACCTCTCATCTTTCTAAGTAGGAGAACTTGCAACCAGTGGCTGACTAAATTCTTTTTTTGCCACACTGTATATTTAACAGCCCAAACTCATTCGAATTTATATAAATTTTACTATCTTTCTGAGCAAGCAGTTCAAGCAGTTTCGCATTAAGATTTTTAAAGTAGATTTTCCAATGTTACAATTACAAACCATGACCGTCTCAAAACTGCAGGATTTGTCTGAAATGCTATGAGTTACACTGATATACTACTTTTTAATACAAACAGAAAAGTGACAGAATAAATGGGTGGAAACAAGTAAATCATGTAAATCACTTACCTGCCAACTATGCAGTTTACTAACAAGACAGTGTGACTAAGAAGGGCCAGTCAGTCCTGACCTGGCACCTTCCTAAAGATCCCGGAGAGAACGCTGGACTCCAGGCGGCTCAGGTGAAACTCATCTCTTTGTTAGAGGAACGGACGCCACACTGCATCAGGCGGAGAATAGTGGAGAACGACGGTGCCAAAGTCACCTGGCGAAGTCCAGGACACGAGCACCTGGAAAACAGGAGAGCGTGGCATTACTCTTTAGGGTTAATTCTAAAGTGTTTTACAGAAGAATCTCCAACAGTGAGAACACCACCCTCAGGAGCTGTCCTCTGTGCCGGAGCAGGTAAAGAGGCAAGGTCCTCGAACCAGTTAGCAGTGGTGAATAATGGCTGTGGTGGTGGAGGAGCCCTCTGCTTTTCCCAGGCCACGCTGACACTTCCAGGCCCTCTCAGGTGCAGGAGAGAAAACTACGATCCTACTGTACAGTAGGGTCCCTGTGTTACTGTACAGAGTACTATACAATAACACAGGGAGCAGAGAGCACAAGGATCATAACTGGCTCAGATAAAGGCGACAAAGCCACAAAAACGGTACCAAGTTCCCCATTAAAGAGTACAATAGGATTTATTACCTGAATGTGGTCAATGATCACAGTGGTGATGGTTGCAGTGTGTTACAATATTCAAACAGCATGAAATCCTTGTTCACTGTAATTATGATGTTTCACATTATGCAGTAGAGAGCATGAAAATCAAGGGTAAGATTGATAAACTGAACTGTGAAGTCTGCAGACAAGAGAAATCTGCTCAGAGTAGAAACAAAACCTGATGCACGAGCAAAAGCAGTACTTGAACTAGTACATACTTACCTAACTTGTCCTATAGACAAGTTTCACTGGTTAAACTGTGGTTTTAGCGCCCCCACAAGGACGAAAAGAGGAATAGCAATTGCCTCTGAGCAGTACTTTAAGACAAGATAAGATAATCCTTTATTAGTTCCGAAGTGGGGAAATTCTCAGCGTCACAGCAGAAAGGAATAGCAAGACACTCAGTTACAAAAATGTAGATAAATAATTTACACTATATATACACACACAATATAAATAAGAATTAAAAAAACAATAACAGTATTATTTACAGCAAATTACTCTTAATTGCACATGGGGGGGGGGTGGGTATTGCATAGTATTTACATAGTATTTTTGCATTGAGGGATCTCTGTTCCCTGAAAAGGGCACTTTTTTAAGTGTGTGTGTGTGTGTGTGTGTGTGTGGTCCGCTGGGAGCAGTGCTGGTTGTGCAGTCTGACGGCAGCAGAACGTTGACTAAGAACACAATTTTAGCACATATCCACAGAATTACACCATCCATACTAACCTGAAACAGCTCAGTAGTGTGAAACATGAAGAAATAACAGAAACCATGAATATTCAGTAATACATAGGTAAACACTGAAGCTACACTGCTAAGGAGATAGCTAGCATAGCAACAGAACTAAGCCATTCCCAAACTAAATGAACAGCAGCTTACTTTGTGTCTCAGACTCTAAATTAAAGGCACTCACAGCCACCCAGCTTGTGCAGTTTATAAAGTTCAGTCTTCCAGAGGAGCTACAGAGCTCGGTCACACCGGCTCGTTTGCCCTGCGCACTGCTGCAAGACCACGCTGCTGCTTTACAGCGGAGGCTCCTGATTGGCTGAGACTCAGCATTATATACTGACCAATGCAGCTGAAGCCTCGTGAATATTAAATGAGGTCACTAATTTAAGGAGCTTTTGATAGATCCAGGGTTGGAGATCCACTCAGACATTTACTGAGGATTACTCAGATGCAGTCTGTGAACCTCCTGAAAACTAAGGGTGAAACAGTTAAAAGTTTGTCTGTAAACTGAATAAATCATTGTGTTCTCTCAAACAGTCTGGAGGAACCTGAACATGCTGCATGATTATCTAGATGTAATTGGCTTTACACAGAACCCAGCTGACCATTGAGTATACAACAAACACACTGAAATCAGGAGGATAACACTGATATTCTGGGTTAATAATAATTTACCTAAATGACAGTTTTCCTACACTTAGGATGGCAGCAGCAACACAAGCCCAGAATAGTGTTGTTGAGGTGGAAGAATTTGTGTAAATTCTAATAAGGTTGTTAAAGGCAAAGTCTTGATACTGCAGGGTTTGTCTGAGATACTATGAGGGACACTGATGAATTTAAAATTTAATACAAGTAGAGAAATGACAGAATAAATGGTTAATAAATTAGAAAAGAAATTATGTAAAACTACTTACCTGCCAACTATTCAGTTCACTAATGTCAGGAACTCGCTGCGTCAGAAGGAGAATAGTAGAGAATGATCATGCCAAAGGCGTCATGCTGCCGCAGTGCCAAGGACACGGCATCTGGAAAACAGGAGACAGTGGTGTTACTCTTTGGGCTTGATACTTTTAAGTGGTTTTCAGTAGAATCTCCATTAATGAGAACACTGCCCTGAGGGGTTGTCCTTGAGGGATAAAGCAGGTGAAGGCAAAGTAGAAAAGCTGAGGACCTTGGCTGAGGAACTGGCTGTGGTGGTGGAAGACGCCCCCAAGCTCCAGTTTCAGTTTGGACAAAGCTTATGGACACACAAGTGACTCACGCAATGGCAGTGTAGTAATTTATTAGTACAACAGGTGGCGCATTAGAGCTGTGACGCTGAGAAGCCTAGACCCATCTCCCAGAAGCTGAACACTCAAGGAGTCATCAAAGAGTTTACCATTGCTCTGCTCCGACCTGGATAAATTCGTATTTTCAATGGGGCCGCTTCTGCTTCCCATCCATTGTCACAAAGCTGCACCATCATCAAGACTGTGTGGCGTTACTACACCGAGCCAGGGAAGCAGGAACACTGCAGTTTAAACACCTTTGGTGTCATTTCTGGATATAGAATTAATCTAGAGAAAAACTAATACCAGCCCCAACAAACATCAATTTATAACAAATTCCATTTTAGACTAAATAAAGAAAAATATATATTTGTGCAGAAGCGTATGGCAGTGCACCTTCAGTGCCTCACTGCATCGGGCAGAGAAAAGTGGAGAATAATGGTACTGAATCCACCTAGATACGCAAGCTGAGGTGAAAACCGGCTTTTCCAGGCCGCACCGCCGGCCCCAGGTCCTCTCAGGTGCCGGAGTGGAGACAACAACCCTCTGTGCCCTCCACACCGGTAGTGCTGGATTTAAGATGCCCAGCGTTGGAGGAGTCCTGGGCAGCCTACAGCCTCGTCTTCCGTCGATGGAGTTTGGACTGCCAGCAGCTGTCAAGCCTAACGACCTCCTTGCAGAGCTCCTGGAGATCTCGTTCCAACAGAAACACAAATGACAGTCAGTGAGAGAGTACTGTACAGTAACACAGGGAGCAGAGAATGCAAGGATCACAACAACTGGCTCAGATGAAGAAGACAAAGCTAATATTAAAGACTATAAAGTAGGGATGTTGCTCAGCAGTCCGCGTTTAATCACATCTCGAGCTCCTAAAGCAGAACCGCATCAAAACAAATAAAATATAGAAAAAGTGTAGGATAGAATTACTGCGTTTAAATGTCAATGCTTTTAGCCATTCAACATGGCTACAACATAGATCACTGACCTTTAATTCTAAATCCAGTGAAACTGCAATATTAATCAATAAAAACTTCCCTTTTGTTATGACAGACAGATGCAGATCCATATGGGCTTATATTCTCTCTTCTCTCCTGTACATAAGACACACTCCCGAACTGATTCTTTTTTTAGACAAAAAGCTTTTTCCTTTAGTGAGTACTTGTGAGAATCCGACAATATTAATTTCTGATCATCAGACTGCTGCAAAACAATTCCATCATTTGATGATGAAGAGGTGCCAGGTGTCAAGTAGTATAAATTAGTCAAGTAGTACTGTAACTGAACTCAGGTTATTGCTGCTCTGACCTTCTAGATCTATTTTGCTGATCCAGAGTACGGCTTCTGCTGTGTTGCCACTTTCCTGATCTGCACGCTATACAAAACAGTCTGATCTCCCACAATTAAAACAAGCACATTCTCTCCTACCTTCAATCTCACCTGCTCCAGAGTCCCCTGCCTCAGTCCTGCAGTACATTAACTGCGCTTGTAACAATATCTCCTGAAGCCGCTCCTCCCTATCCACAAAGTTCTTCTCTGCATGAAGAGCAGCCATGTTTGGTTGAGGATTAGCAGGAACGCTAGCTTCCTCCCCCTCAGTGGATTCCAGAACTTGCTTTTTCTGGTCTTTGAGTCTCTGGGGCTGCGTAGATCAAGAAATCAGAAAATCTTTATCCCCAGAAGTATCACCATAGGTATGTCAAAAGTGGGACTGCATTAAAGAGACTAAACCAAGGGCGAGAGTGAATAAAGACAGCTGTTAAAAAGGAGTAAAAGTTTAAGCAGCCATGTCCGATCCGGTCACATGCCACACCCCCAATAAGATTTTTAAACCAGGTTCTTATTTTGTGAATAAATGTTTGGTTTTTGTGTGGTAGTGTGGTAGACAGTTAAATAAATAAATACTTTATTCTAAATGTATATTCACAGACCAGCAGCTTTTCTGCAGCAGTTAGAGCACAAAGTAAGTCTGGTCAAAATCTGATTCCCAAAAATACCCCCAAAATTCTGTAGGTTGAAGAGTACTAAAAATTAAATATCATAAAATCTTGTCTGAATATTTAGATTCTTAGGGTTGTTTTTCAGGGATCGAAATGTATCACAATTCAAAGTTTCCAAGACAACTGTGAGACTGAAATTATCTTAAGGCAATGCTTTGGATATCTTCATCCTTTGAGTCCAGATCGCAGCAAAAAGTCAATGATCTAAAACTATTGAAAATTAAAATACCAAAAGTGATCAGAGTTAAAGTAACCTGAAGGTCTAAGAATATGGTGTATCGTAATTAGTAAGGCAAGCGGTCTAATTAATTTACTTACAGTGACCTTGTGTACAGAGTCTCGGAGTCAGTAGAGCGCCTGAATTGACTCAGAATCACTCATTGGGATGTGGGCGGCCGCCTCTGTCTGTTTCTGATCCTGTCTCTGAAAACTCTGGACCCAGAGGAATATTGGGATCTCTGTGGAACCTCAAACTGTGGTAGTGGGATTTACTTCTCCGCACTTAAAGAATCAACTCCATCAGTCAGTCTTAGGAATGTAGAGAAACACTTTAATCCTGCAGTAAACGTAACGCCTGTGGAAGGTGCGCTGGTTTTCATCCCCTTTGATGTCCTATGCTGATCATGCTGATTTTCTGAGCCCCCTGTGGTGTGAAATTGATGGACTCCATTGTGTCAAAGTAACTAAAGCCACCACCTGTCTGTTCCTGAAAACAATGTATACATAGAATATTAAAACGCCTGAAAAGATTCCCCCACAATATTGCAGCGCCGACGTACAAGACAAGAAAACCAGATTCACCATTTGACATTTTTTCTGACACAGATGGAACTTGGCTTTCCTCCGTAACCCAGCTATGCAGTGAACAAACGAAAGAAGGTAAAGGGTTTTGCTTAGGAGTGGCAGTTTGCTGAGCCCTGGTATCAAACCCACAGCGCTGTCATCAATAGCCTGGAGCTCTAACCGCGGAGCCACCACTGCCCCCTACAGCCACCACTGCCCCCCTACAGCTGCTTATCGTTACCAGATTTTGGCTGTTATTGAGCTTTGACCATCAGGGCTGTTCCTGCATGTTACGTGTTGCTCTGTTCAAAACTTACTTTACCAGAATCTTTGTATAGCTGTTCACTAAACCAGACTGTGAAACAGTCCCTGAAAATCTGGCTGCAGTTTGGAAGCGCCTTTTCTCTAAATAAATTATCCATATACAGCCTGATGAACAACAACATTCACTCCAGAACAGCAATATTCAGGGTGACTCCTCAAGAGCTTTATCTGGAGGAATCTTGTTCAAAAGGTGCTGGCTAAGACTGCTTAGATTACTTAAAGGGAAAGAGAAAAACCCTCCTACCTAAAATTGGGTGCAGTGGTAAACTGAATACTACTTGGCAACCTGTCTTGACTTAAATAGAGAATATGTACTCTGATTAATTGGCTGGTTAGCACCCAGTTTGAAATCTATTTCATTATTTAAAATTCTGCAGTCATTTACATTTACTCTCTTACCCATTGTGTTTATTTGGACACTCGTATGTGCTTTTATAAAATTACCTGTATTTGTAGAGTTAGAGTTTTATTTTTTTTTAGAAATGTAAAAAGACTCCAGGGGTCTCTGTGTGAACGGGTTTTATTACCCCCACCAATGTAAAACAGACCTACACCCTTAATTTAGTTTCACAGAGAGTGAAGTAAGGTGGTTCATTTCAGACGGGCCTGGACATGTACTGGCTTAAGCAGGTTGGAGGTTTGGAGTCTGACTGTTTGAGGCTGTGGACAGGTGTCTTTTATACTGATAACGAGGTCAAACAGGTGCCATTAATACAGGTAACGAGTGGAGGACAGAAGAGCTTCTTAAAGAAGTTACAGGTCTGTGAGAGCCAGAAATCCTGCTTGTTTGTGGGTGACCAAATACTTATTTTCCACCATAAATTACAAATAAATTCTTTAAAAATCCTACAATGTGATTTCCTGGATTTTTCTCCTAGTTTTGTCTCTCAAAGTTGATGTACATATGATGAAAATTACAGACCTAGTAGGAGAACTTGCACAATCAGTGGCTGACTAAATACTTTTTTGCCCCACTCAATGCGAAACTGCTTGTACTCAGAAAGATGGAAGAATTTATATAAATTATTTATATAAATAAAGATTTTTAAAGCAGATTTTTTGAGGTCACAATTACAAACCATGAGGGGCACAGACAGTCTCCATACTGCAGGATTTGTCTAAAATACTATTTTAGAGTTACACTGATATACTACTTTTTAATACAAGCAGAAAAGTTTCAGAATAAATGGATGGAATCAAGTAAATCATGTAAATCACTTACCTGCAAACTATGCAGTTCACTATCCTGACAGTGTGAATAGAAAGGGTGAGTCAGTCCTGGCCTGGCACCTTCTTGATGTTCCAGGAGAGAACAATGGACCCCAGGCGGCTCAGGTGAAGCTACTCTCTGTGGTGGAAGACCAGACGCAGTTGAATGCTCTCCCAGTTCTCTATGAAGTCAGCGCAGACGGACCTGTCTCAGCAGTGGAGCGATAAGAGCTGGGGAAATGGCTCGCTCACTCAACGGTAAGTGGGCAGGGGGCCAAAGACTATGATCCTGGTGTCTGGCTTTTTCCGAACGGTGTCCAGAAGCATACGGCAGTGCTTCTTCAGGGCCACGCTGCATCAGGCAGAGAATAGTGGAGAACGATGGTGCCAAAGCCACCTGGCGATGTCTAGGACACGGGCACCTGGAAAACAGGAGACCGTGACATTACTCTTTAAGGTCGATACTTTTAAGGGTTTTACAGAAGAATCTCCAACAGTGAGAACACCGCCCTAAGGAGTCTTCCTCTGTGCCAGAGCAGGTGAAGAGCTGAGGTCCTTCAACCAGTTAGCAGAGGTGAAAAATGGCTTTTCCCAGCCATGTTGGCACTTCAGGTCCTCTCAGGTACGGTAGCGGAGATGACGACCCTCTGTTTCCGCCATGCCGATAGAGCTAGAATTAAGACGGTCGCGTTGGAGGAGTCACGGGCAGCCTCCAGTCTAGTCTTCCATCGGTGGAGTTCCCTCTACAACAGCAGCTAAATCTGCCGTAATAGCTTGATGACCTCCTGAAGAGCGCGTTGCTCCGTGGTAAACACAGACAGAAACGCAAGCGACTGTCAGAGAGAGTACTGTACAGTAACACAGGGAGCAGAGAGCACAAGGATCACAACAACTGGCTCAGATAAAGGCGACAAAGCCACAAAAACGGTACCAAGTTCACCATTAAAGAGTACAATAGGCTTTATTACCTGAATGTGGTCAATGATCACAGTGGTGATGGTTGCAGTGTGTTAAAATATTCAAACACAGCATGAAATCCTTGTTCACTGTAATCATGATGTTTCACATTATGCAGTAGAGAGCATGAAGATCAAGGGTAAGATTGATCAACTGCACTGTGAAGTCTGCAGACAAGAGAAATCTGCTCAGAGTAGAAACAGAACCTGAAGAACGAGCAAAAGCAGTACTTGAACTAGTACATACTGACCTAGCTGATCCTACAGGGAGACCGGGATGACATTGAGGCTGAAGCATGGAGCACTGGGCATTAGAAATATGACAGCGTTCTGGGTGAATGATGAATAAGTGAGGAAGAATTGAGGACAGGCTGATGAATAAAGACTCTGAAATAAACAGAATACATGCACAATATTAAATAAAAGTTCAGAAAGGCTCCAGGTCTATATCATAGTGCTACTAAATGAGTTCATTCAAAGAGAGATGTGTATACGCTCAACAGGCAGGAGAAACAAAGCTAATAATTACAACTCAAAGCTTAGATCAAGACACCAGCTTTAACCTGCCTCTGACAGGTTTTCACTGGTTAAACTATGGGGTTTTAGCGCCCCCACAAGGAAGAAAAGAGGAAAAGCAATTGCCTCTGAGCAGTACTTTAAGACAAGATAAGAATCCTTTATTAGTCCCGGAGTGGGGAAATTCTCAGTGTCACAGCAGAAAGGGATAGCAAGACACTCAGTTACAAAAACGTAGATAAATAATTTACACTATATATACACACACAATATAAATAAGAAAAAAAAACAATAACAGTATTATTTACAGCAAATTACTCTTAATTGCACATGGGGGGGGGGGTATTGCATAGTATTTACATAGTATTTTTGCATTGAGGGATCACTGTTCCCTGAACATGTGTGTGTAGTTAAGTGTGTGTGTGTGTGTGTGTGTGTGTGTGTGTGTGTGTGTGTGTGTGTGTGTGGGGTCCGCTGGGAGCAGTGCTGGTTGTGCAGTCTGACGGCAGCAGGACGTTGACTAAGAACACAAATTTAGCACATATCCACAGAATTACACCATCAATACTAACCTAAAACAGCTCAGTAGCGTGAAACATGAAGAAATAACAGAAACCATGAATATTCAGTAATACATAGGTAAACACTGAAGCTACACTGCTTAGGAGATAGCTAGCATAGCAACAGAACTAAGCCATTCCCAAACTAAATGAACAGGAGCTTCCTTTGTGTCTCAGACTCTAAATTAAAGGCACCCACAGTCACACAGCTTGAGCAGTTTCTAAAGTTCAGTCTTCCAGAGGAGCTACAGAGCTCGGTCACACCGGCTCGTTTAGCCTGCACACTGCTGCAAGACCACGCTGCTGCTTTACAGCGGAGGCTCCTGATTGGCTGAGACTCAGCATTATATACTGACCAATGCAGCTGAAGCTTCGTGAATATTAAATGAGGTCACTAATTTAAGGAGCTTTTGGACAGATCCAGGCTTGTAGAGCCATTTAGACATTTACTGAGGATTACTCAGATGCAGCCTGTGAACCTCCTGAAATCTAAGGGTGAAACAGTTAAAGCTACTGAGATATGTTTGGCTGATTCGTCTCCAAATGAAACAGTAAAATGTATTTGTTCACATAATGGTTCAGAGTTCACAGCAACAGATTTACAGTCATTGCTCTGTAAGCAGGGGATAAGGTGTGAGACCTCAGCAGCTATATATATGTATTCAATGACTCTACGTTGACAGAGCGAAAGCATAACCTTTCAAAGAGGAGAGTATTTGGATCAGGATGCTACACTTACAAACATGACCGATAGAAGCTAGAAATTTCTTTGTGTGTTCCAGAACACCAAACCCAGACTGACCAGTCAGTGGCATATGAGGACTTCCATGGTGAGAGGTGTCTGGAGGAACCTGATGTTACCTGATTATCTAGATGGAAATGGCTTTACACAGAACCCAGCTGACCATTCTGTGTAAAAACACACTGAAATCAGGAGGATAATACTTATTCAAATAGGTTTAAAACTCCTGCTGTGAATAACCTAGAAAAATCCTCTTTGCCCCTTAAAGTCCAATTACTAAGCCCAATGTCCCCAAGCTGAGGGAGTAGATCTGGATTCAAGGTGAGTGGTGACCATAAAGAGATACAATTAGAGACTTTAATATACTTTCTAACGTCTCTCCAAGAAAGCAATGTATTGTACACTACAAAGTTATCAGAGAGAGACAGTATTTTGTCAATTATAAATAAATGGTAGGGAAGTACATCTCATACACAGTAGAGACTTATGACTGATATGTTACCTACCTGGTGATCCTGGGGGAATGAGGGCGCTGGTGAGTGGGTAAGTGGGTGAGCTAATAAATGACTGGGTTTATTTCCAAACTCATAGTATTTCTGTTTAGAAAAAAATAAAAACTTACAAATATGAGGAGTTTATTCAAGCTTAAGTTTTAATTTAGCATTTACTAGCAGGGACCAGTTTGTATCAGACTGTACTTGTGTTCTAGTTGCAGCATCTCAGCTTATAAAATTCGTTTTTTTTTCTGGAGAGACGCATAAGAGATCAAATGACCTCGCTAAGTGTCTTTGAGGGCGTCCCATTTTATTGCACTGGTAACTGGAGAGTTGCAGTTGTCAATAATCTGTTATTCTCTTTAACATAGAAACAAAACACTTCTTTATTTAATAAATGTGGGTTACATCTCCACTGAGGTGTTTTTAATTCTGTAAAATTTTTAGACATCCAAATTCACTGGACTGTGGTCAGATAAAATCATTTTGACAGACCTTTAACATATGTATAGAGTTAGTAGCAATAAGAAAGTAATCCAGTCTTGAATAGGAGCCATGGGGATGAGAGTACTTGCCATGCTGAGCCAAGGCTTTCACGTGTAAAACTTCAGCCAACAGGTCAGTGTAGAAGTGCAAGGTTGACCCATTATGAGAGAAGGAACTCTGCTAGGGGAGACATTGCCTTCTCTATTTTCCAGCAAAACAAAAATTCTTGTCTTCAGCCGAAAAGTTTTCAACCTCTTCCAATCTGCCTTCTGTGGTGGTCTCTCTAAAGTGGGTAACGAAGCTTCCACTGAGGAGACAGAGCCTGCGATATCTTGAAGACGGCCCTCTATATTATCCTAAAGTCAGCCGATAGATCTGAGTTCAGCATGAAGAGCGGCCATGTTTAGTAAAGTATTAGCAGGAATGCTAGCTTCGTCCCCCTCCAGAACGTCCAGAACTTGGCTTTTTCTGGTCTTTGAGTCTCTGTGACCACATAGATAAAGAAATGGGAAAATCTTTATCCCCAGAAGTATCACCATAGGTATGTCAAAAGTAAGACTTCATTAAAAGGAGGGTAAACCAAGGGGGAGAGTGAATAAAGACAGGTGTAAAAATGGAGTAAAAGTTTAAGCAGCCATGTCCGATCCGGTCACGTCACAACCCCCAATAAGATTATAAAACCAGGTTCTTTTCTTGTGAACAAATGTTTGGTTTTTGCGTGGTAGTGTGGTAGACAGTTAAATAAATAAATATTTTATTCTATATATATATATATATATATATATATATATATATATATATATATATATATATATATATATATATATATATATATATACAGTGAGTCCAAGAAGTATTTGATCCCTTGCTGATTTTCTTTGTTTGCCCACTAATAAAGACACTATCCTTCTGCACTTTTAATGGTAGATATATTCTAACATGGAGAGACAGAATATCAAGACAAAAATCCAGAATATAATTTTAAAGAATATATTTTAATTAATTTGTATTTCAATGAGGAAAATAAGTATTTGATCCCTCTTGCCAAACACACTCAATACTTAGTGGCAAAGCCTTTGTTTGCAAGCACAGCGGTGAGACGTTTGTTGTAGTTAACCACAAGTTTAGCACACACACCAGGGGGAATTTTGGCCCACTCTTCTTTGCAGATCCTCTCTAAATCATGAAGGTTGGTGGGCTGTCGCTTGGCAACTCTGACCTTCAGCTCCCTCCATAGATTTTCGATCGGATTGAGGTCTGGCAACTGGCTGGGCCACTCCATGACCTTAATGTGATTTTTCTTGAGCCAATCCTTTGTTGCCTTTGCTGTATGTTTAGGGTCGTTATCATGTTGGAAGACCCAACCACGGCCCATTTTCAGATCCCTGGCAGAGG
Source organism: Salminus brasiliensis (assembly GCF_030463535.1). Classification (NCBI taxonomy): domain Eukaryota; kingdom Metazoa; phylum Chordata; class Actinopteri; order Characiformes; family Bryconidae; genus Salminus; species Salminus brasiliensis. The sequence goes on from NC_132891.1 coordinate 19,776,974, forward strand.
GGAGGAGGTTGTCCCTCAGGATTGTGCGGTACATGGCTCCATCCATCTTCCCAGTGATGCGGTGAAGTAGCCCTGTACCCTTGGCAGAGAAACACCCCCAAAACATTATGCTTCCACCTCCATGCTTGACGGTGGGCACAGTGTTCTTGGGGTCATAGGCAGCATTTTTCTTCCTCCACACATGGCGGGTGGAGTTGAGGCCAAAAAGTTCAATTTTGGTCTCGTCTGACCACAAAACCTTCTCCCAATAACTTGGTTCATCTTTCAAATGATCATTGGCATACTTGAGGCGCGCCTCCACATGTGCTCTCTTCAGCAGGGGTACCTTTCGGGCACTGCAGGATGTGAATCCATTGTTGCGCAAAGTGTTGCCAATTGTTTCCTTGCAAACTGTGGTCCCAGCTGCCTTCAGGTCATTTGCTAACTCCTGCCGAGTGGTTGCAGGACGATTTCTGACTGTTCTCAGCATCATTGCCACCCCACGAGGCGAAATCTTCTTTGGAGCACCGGGCCGAGGTCTGTTGATTGTCATGTTATACTCTTTAAACTTTCTGATAATTGCACCAATAGTTGTTACTTTCACATCCAACACCTTACTAATCTTTTTGTAGCCCATTCCAGCTTTGTGAAGGTCAACAATTCTGACTCTGAGGTCCTGTGACAGCTCTTTGGTTTTACCCATGTTGGAGACTTGAAATCTGTGTGATCTGTCTGATTCTGTGGACAGGTGTTTTTCACACAAGTGATTAGTGAGAACAGGTGGCTTCAGGTCAGGTAACAATTTGATTGGGAGTGTCTAACTGGTCTGTAAAAGCCAGAACTGCTAATGAATACTAAGGGATCAAATACTTATTTCACTCCATGAAATACAAATCAATTAATATATATTCCTTAGATTTATTTTCTGGATTTTCTTTTTAATATTCTGTCTCTCCATGTAAGAATACATCTACCATTAAAAGTATAGAATGATCATGTCTTTATTAGTGGGCCAACGAAGAAAATCAGCAAGGGATCAAATACTTCTTGGACTCACTGTATGTATGTATATATATATATATATATATATATATATATATATATATATATATATATATATATATATATATATATATATATTCACAGACCAGCAGCTTTTCTGCAGCGGTTAGAGCACAAAGTTAATCTGAGAAAGCTGGTAGAAATCTGATTCCCAACCCCCCCCCAAAAAAAAAATAATCCATGTATGCTAAAGCACAAATCCAAAACTGGAAATTGGAAAAGCTGCATATGGAATCATCTTAATGGTGTCAGATAGAATCTATGCAGAAATTTCCAGTGGATTATTGGGTGATCAGGATTCCTCAAAGATAAAATGATCATTTCTCATGCATGGTTCTCAAAACATAAAAAAATGACTTAAGATCTTTGGACCACACACAGTCCAACCCATCTACAAGAGGCTCAAAGTAAAAAAATAAAAAATTAAATACTGAAAGCCGAGCAAGACTGGAGTAAAACACTTTAAGCATTAGGTGTGGCTGTAATTGGAGTTCAGTGAGTCTCAGAAAACTGAGGATTGATTTAAGTTGCAGATACCTAAAGAAAGATGTATTGGACTAATTACATTGCCCTTTAATAGCCTGGAAAGATCTTAACCCATTTTCAGTGCAGATATCATCTGGAGGTCAAGCTCCTTTGCTCTCCCATTGGGGGCAATGAAACAGCATTCCCCATCAGTAAATTATGATTATGAAAGAGAGGAGAGTGCTCATGCTATATAAGAGTTTGTTTGCCTAAACAAGAGCTCTAGCCAGCTGGAACCGAGCCCATGAATGGGTTCATGTGACTCCCCCTAAAGCAGTTTTCTGACGCTCCATTTACAAACCATGCGGGGAACAGACATGGTCCAGATACTGCAGGGTCTGTCTGAGATACTATGAGGGACACTGATATATTACTTTTTAAATCAAGCAGAGTAATTACAAAATAAAGGATAATTAATTTACATGATTTAATTTAATTTTATAACCTGCCCACTATCCAGTTGCCTACCCTGCGGTCCTGTCATTTTCCGAGTGGTGTCCAGAAGTGTGTGGCAGAGCTCCTTCAGGGCCTCACTGCATCGGGAAGAGAAAAGTGGAGAATGATGGTACTGAAGCCACCTGGTGATGTCCAGCACTCCTGAAAAAAAGACTGAGTCGTTACTCTTTGGTCCCGATACTTTTAAGGGTTTTACAGTAGAACCTCCAACAACGAAAATACAGTCCTGAGGAGTTGTCCTCTGTGAGGGAGCAGGTGAAGTCAAAGAGCTGAACCTCGCGCCAGTAAGTTGAGGTGAAAACTGGCTGCTGTGGTGTTGGAGCCCTCTGCTTATCCAGGCCACGCCAACAACCCCAGGTCCTTTCCAGTGCAGGAGTGGAGACAACAACCCTCTGTGTCCGCCGTGCCAGTAGTGCTGGATTTAAGATGGCCAGGATTGGAGGAGTCCCGGGCAACGGCATCGTCTTCATTCGAGTTTAGACTGCCTCTAGAACAGCAGCAGTCAAGCTTGATCACCTTGTTGCAGAGTACCTGTAGATCTCGCTCCTCCTCAGTCTTCAACTTTCTCAAGTATAAAGACAGACAGAAACGCAAACGATGGTCAGTAAGAGAGAACTGCACAGTAACACAGGGAGCTGAGAACACAAGGATCACAACAACTGGCTCAGATAACGACGACAAAGCTAATATCAAAAACTATAAAGTAGGGACTCAACTGTTTGTGTCGAATCATGTTGAGTTTTAAAAGCAGAATCGCATCGAAAAAAAATATATATAGAAAAAGTGTAGTTACTGCGTTTACAGGTCAATGCTTTTAGCCATTCAACATGATCACAGGTAGACATGGAACATGGTAAGGCCTATCAGCTGTTTTGCTTGCACCACTTTAACCAGAGATGCACCCTTTATTGACCAAATATCATTCATTCTGAGACCAGAAATGTTTTGGAAATTCGTCAACAAAAGTCATTAGTCTCAGTCTCATCATTCTCACTTGACAGCTCAGATCTTGACCGTGTAACAGAAGTATCATCAATTATTTGTATCCTCAATATATTTATACTGGTTATACTGATTTCCCACAATTAAAACAAGCACATTCTCTCCTACCTTCAATCTCGCCTGCTCCAGAGTCTCCCGTCTCAGTCCGGCAGTACATTAACTGAGCTTGTAACAATGTCTCCTGTATTAATTTCATGTTTATATTCTGAACTCTTTGGGAATTATAAACTCTGCTCCCTTGTTTTAGAACCATGGAAATATAAATCATCATCATCATTTCCAAAACGTTGCTTCAAAATCTTTGAATTTTCTGAAAAATAATTTTGATTTTGGTTTTTAAACAGAATGGTCAGCTGGGTTCTGTGTAAGGCCATTTCCATCTAGATAAATAAATTTCTCTAGGTTGAACAGTACTGAGAATTAAATATCCTAAAATCTGAATATCTAGATTCTCAGGGTTGTTTAAACCAGAGAATTTTTTTTTTAGGGATCGAAACGTATTGCAATTCAAAGTTTCCAAGACAACTGAGAGACTGAAATGGTCTTAAGGCAATGCTTTGGACATCTTCATCCTTTGAGTCCAGGTCGCAGCAAAAAGTCAATGATCTAAAACTAATTTGAAAATGAAAATATCAAAGAGATCCAGGATAAAGTAACCTGAAGGTCTAGGAATATGGCGTCCCGTCTCCTCCTGTTTATTCTAAATTCATAAGGCAAGCGGTCTAATTAATTTACTTAGTCACCTCGGGTACAGAGTCTCGGAGTCAGTAGAGCGCCTGAATTGACTCAGAATCACTCATTGGGAGGACGGCGGCCGCCTCTGTCGGTTTCTGATCCTGTCTCTGAAAACTCTGGACCCAGAGGAATATTGGGATCTCAGTGGAACCAATTCGATCAGTCAGTCTTAGGAATGTAGAGAAACACTTTAACCCTGCAGTAAACGTAACGCTGGTGGAAGGCACGCTGGTTTTCATCCTCTTTGATGTCCTATGCTGATCACGCTGATGATTTCTGAGCCCCCTGTGATGAGGGTGGTGTAAAGTTGATAGACTCCATGGTTTCAAAGTAACAAAAGCCACCATCTGTCTGTTCCTGAAAGAAACGTATACATATTAAAACGCCTGAAAAGATTCCCCCACAATATTGCAGCGTCGACGTACAAGACAAGAAAACCAGATTCACCATTTGACATTTTTTGTTACACTGATGGGATTTTGTTTCCTCCGTAACCCAGCTGTGCAGAGAACACACAGTGAAACACACAGTGGACAGTGAGCACATGTGGTTGGAGCAGTGGGCAGCCATTGCTGCGGTGCCCACAAAAGAAGGTGAAGGCCTTGCTCAAGAGTGGCAGTTTGTAGAGCCCGGGTATTGAACCCACAACACTGTCATCAATAGCCTGGAGCTCTAACTGCTGAGCCACCACTGCCCCCTACAGCTGCTTATCATTACCAGATTGTCTCTATTATTATTGGGCTTCGAACATCAGGGCTGTTCCTGCTGGTTACGTGCTGCTCTGTTCAAAACTACCCATACCAGAATCTTTGTCTAGCTGTTCACTAAACCAGACTGTGAAACAATCCCTGATAATCTGACTGCAGTCTGAAGAGCCTTTTCACTAAATAAATGATCTATATACATGATCTATATACAGCCCGATTATGAACAACAACGTTCACTCCACAACAGCAATATTCGGGGTGACTCTTTAGGGGCTTTATCTGGGGAAATCTTGTTCAAAAGGTGCCGGCTAAGATTGCTTAGATTACTTAAATGGAAACAGAAACCCTCCTACCTACAATTGGGTGCAGTGGTAAATTTAACTCTACTTGGCAACCTGTCTTCACTTAAATAGACAATATGGACTTTGATGATTAATTGGCAGGTTAGCACACAGTTTGCAGAATTTTAAATAGTGAAATAGATTTCAGTCATTCACATTTACTCTCTTAACCTTTGCGTTTCTTTGGACACTTGTATGTGCTTTTATAACTTTTATAAAATTACCTGTATTTTTAGAGTTTTAAATTTAGAATAAATGCAAAAAGACTCCAGGGGTCTCTGTGTGAACTTATTTTATGACCCCCACCAACGCAACACACAGACCTATGCCCTAAATTTAGTTTCACAGAGAGTGAACTAAGGTGGTTCACTTCAGACGGGCCTGGACATGTACTGGCTTAAGCAGGTTGGAGGTTTGGAGTCTGACTGTTTGAGGCTGTGGACAGGTGTCTTTTATACAGTTAACGATGTCCAACAGGTGCCATTAATACAAGCAACTAGTGAAGGACAGAAGAGCTTCTTAAAAGTTACAGGTCTGTGAGAGCCAGAAATCTTGCTTGTTTGTGGGTGACCAAATACTTATTTTCCATCATAATTTACAAATAAATTCTTTAAAAATCCTACAATGTGATTTCCTGGATTTTTTTCTCATTTTGTCTCTCATAGTTGACGTGTACCTATGATGAAAATTACAGACCTAGTAGGAGAACTTGCACAATTAGTGGCTGACTAAACACTTTTTTGCCCAACTCCTGCTTGTACTCGGAAAGGAAGAATAGATATAAATTCTAATTAGATTTTTAAAGCAGATTGTCAGACGTTACAATTACAAACCATGACAGTCTCAATACTGCAGGATCTGTCTAATATACTATGAATGAGAATGATATTACTTTTTAATACAAGCAGAGAAGTGACAGAATAAATGGGTGGAATCAAGTAAATCATGCAAATCACTTACCTGTAAACTATGTGACAAATCTGTCCCACAGCCAGCAGTGGAGCTCAAAGAGCTGGGCAAACTGTTCGCTCACTCATCAGTAGGTGGGCAGGGGGCTGAAGACTATGCCCAGAAGCGTGCAGCAGTGTTTTTTCAGGACCTTGCTGCATTGGGTGGACAATAGTAGAGGTTAAAAGGTACAGAAGGAGTCACACTGCCAACTCAATTCAAAGTTTATTTATATAGAGCTTTTCACAACAAACGTCAAAGCGCTTTACAGAGATCCTTGTCCACGTCTCTCATGAGCAAGCACCACAACGGAGGTGGTAGCGACAGTGGCAAAGAAAACTCCCTCATACTAAGAGGAAGAAACCTTGAGAGAAACCAAGACTCAGTCTGAGGAACCCATCTGCCTTAGGTTGACCTGCACAGCACAAACATTACACTAAGAACTAGACAGAGAGATAATGAAGAGCTATAGCTAATGTAGGAACAGGTTATGAAGTATGTGTGTGAGTAGGTGCTGGACATATGCTCAGTGTTAATGTTGAAGTCCATGCTGAGTAGAGCGACAGGCCTGATTCCAGAACATGGATGAATGAACACCTCCAGACTGGACGGCAGGGCATCTCAGTACATGTAAAAGAGAGAGGGAGCGAGAGAGAGAGGGGTTAGGATGGTTGTGTTGTGCTGAGTAGTGGGACAGGCCTGATACCAAGACGCAGGAACTGAACCGAAAAAGGGCAACTCCAGGCAGGCAGCTCAGGACATGAGGGGGGAGAGAGACAAAAAGATAAAGATTAGAACAAGGTTTACGTTTAGTGAGAGACCTGTAGCAGAAATAGTTAGAGAGACCACCACAATAGTAGTAATAAAAAGCCTGTATTTAGAGCAGGACAGAACAGTGGTGTTATGTAATTAAAACAGGACAAAACACAGAACTGGTGAGTTATCTGAAAGCTGGTGTAAAGAGAAACGTTTTTAATTCAGATTTAAAGACTGAGAGTGTGTCTGATTCCCATATATTAACAGGGAGGTTGTCCTAATTTGGGGGCTTTATAAAAAAATGCTCTTCCTCCTGCATTTTTTTTCTAATGAAGAGTGGCAACATGAGAGCCTCAACACAACTCAAAAATGACCTGAAAAAGATTGTTCAACATCATGGTTTAAGGGAAGAATACAAAAAGCTCTCAGATTTCAGCTGTCAGTTTCCACTGTGAGGAAGATAGAGAGGAAATGGAAGACCACAGGCACAGTTCTAGTTACGGCCCCAAAGCGGCAGGCCAAGAAAAATCTCAGATAGGCAGAATTGAAGGATGGTGAGAACAGTCAGTCAACCCACAGACCAGCTCCAAAGACCTACATCATCTTGCAGCAGATGGAGTCACTGTGCATCGTTCAACTATTCAGCACACTTTGCACAAGGAGAGGCTGTATGGGAGAGTAATGCAGAAGAAGCCTTTTCTGCGCACAAGCCACAAACAGAGCCGCTGTGGGTACGCTAAAGCACATTTGGACAACCCAGCTTCATTTTGGAGTGCTGTGGGCCGATGAAACTAAAATTGAGTTATTTGGACATAAGGGGGCTGTATGCATGGTGGAAAGAGAACAGCATTCCAAGACAAACACTTGCTACCCACAGTAAAATCTGGTGGAGGTTCCATCATGCTGTGGGGCTGTGTGGCCAGTGCAGGTACTGGGAATCTTGTTAAAGTTGAGGGTCACATGGATTCCAGTCAATATCAGCAGATTCTTGAGAACAATGTTCAAGAATCAGTGAGAAAGTTGAAGTTGCGCCGGGGCTGGATACTGCAACAAGACAATGACCCTAAACACTGCTCAAAATCTACTAAGGCATTCATGCAGAGGAACAAGTACAACGTTCTAGAATGGCCACCTCAGTCCCCAGACCTGAATATTACTGAAAATCTGTGGTGTGATTTAAAGCGGACTGTCCATGCTCAGAAATCATCAAACCTGACTGAACTGGAGATGTTTTGTAAAGAAGAATGGTCCAAAATACCTTCAACCAGAATCCAGACTCTCATTGGAAGCTATAGCAAGCGTTTAGAGGCTGTTATTTCTGCAAAAGGGGGATCTACTAAATATTGATGTAATTGTTCTTTGAACAGTAAATATCCTAAAATCTTGTCTTAGAAACTTCGAATTTTAATCAATTTGGATCACTGGAAAATTCTCAGGTTTAAACAACCCTGAGAACCAAAATATTCCAAAACAATTCCTTAGAATATTCCAATTTAAAACAAATCTGGACCCCGAAAAGTTCCCAGTTCAGACCAACTGTGAGACTGAAATCATCTTAAGGCAATGCTCTGAACATCTTTGTCCTTTGATCACTGCAAAAAGTCAATGGTCTAAAACAAATTTGAAAATTAAAATATCAAAGGGATCCGGGTTAAAGTAACCTGAAGGTCTAAGAATATGGTGTCTCGTAATTAGTAAGGCAAGCGGCCTAATTAATTAGCTTACAGTCACCTCGGGTACAGAGTCTCGAAGTCAGTAGAGCGCCTGAATTGACTCAGAATCACTCATTGGGATGTCGGCGGCCGCCTCTGTCTGTTTCTGATCCTGTCTCTGAAAACTCTGGACCCAGAGGAATATTGGGATCTCAGTGGAACCTCCAAAACTGTGGTAGTGGGATTTGCTTCTCTGCGCTTAAACAATCAACTCGATCAGTCAGTCTTAGGAATGTAGAGAAACACTTTAATCCTGCAGTAAACAACCTGTGATGAGGCTGGTGTGAAGTTGATAGACTCCATTGTTTCAAAGTAACAAAAGCCACCATCTGTCTGTTTCTGAGAACAACGTATACATAGAATATTAAAACGCCTGAAAAGATTCTCCCACAATATTGCAGCGTTGACGTACAAGACAAGAAAACCAGATTCACCATTTGATATTTTTTGTTACACATATGGAATTTGTCTTCCCCCTGTAACCCAGCTGTGCAGAGAACACACGCACACCTGGAGCAGTGGGCAGCCATTGCTGTGGGCCCCAACAAAAGACGGTGAAGGCCTTGCTCAGTGGCAGTTTGTAGAGAATTTTTTTTGTGGGTTAGATACCTGGGCTTGGCAATGTGATTTCCTGGATTTCCTCATTTTGTCTCTCATTAGTTGAAGTGTCCCCATGATAAAAATTACGGACCTCTCTAATCTTTCTAAGTAGGAGAACTTGCACAACGAGTGGCAGACTAAATACTTGTTTGAGTTTGGGCTGTTAAATATAAATATACAGCAATGTGAAACTGCTTGTACTCGGAAAGATAGTAAAATTTATATAAATTCTAATACGTTACAATTACAAACCATAACAGTCAATACTGCAGGATTTGACTGAAATACTATAAGTAACACTGATGTATTACTTTTTAATACAAGCAGAAAAGTGACAATAAATGGGTGGAATCAAGTTAATCCTGTAAATCACTCACCTGCAAACTATGCAGTTCACTAACCAGACAGTGTGACTGGGAAGGGAAAGTCCTGGCCTGGCACCTTCTTGGTGTTCCCGGAAAGAACGATGGACCCCAGGCGGCTCAGGTGAAGCTCATCTCTGGGTTAGAGGACCGGACGCCACGCTGCATCAGGAAGAGAATAGTGGAGAACGATGGTGCCAAATTCACCTGGGGAAGTACAGGACACGAGCACGAGACTGTGGCATTACAGGAGACTGTTGCATTTACGGTCAATTCTAAAGTGTTTTACAGAAGAATCTCCAACAGTGAAAACACGGCCCTGAGGACTCGCCCCTCTGTGCCGGAGCAGGTGAAGAGCTGACGTCCTTGAACCAGTTAGCAGAGGTGAAAAATGGCTGTGGTGATGGAAAAGTCCTCTGCTTTTGCCACACTGGACACTTCCAGGTTCTCTCAAGTACAGGAGTGGAGACGACTACCCTGTGTCCGCTGCACCGGTAGGGCTGAAAATAAGACCACGGCGTCACAGGCAGCATTCCAGGAGTCACGGGCAGCCTCTAGCCTCGTTTTCCGTCGGTGGAGTTTGGACAGCCTCTACAACAGCTGGATCTGCCGTAATAGCTTGACGACCTCCTGAGAGCTTGTTCCTCCATGGTCACCTCGGAGTAAAAACAGAGACAACGGTCAGTGAGAGAGTACTGTACAGTAACACAGGGAGCAGAGAGCACAAGGATCACAACAAAGCTAATAAAAAAGAAGACATATCCACAAAAGTACCAAGTTCACCATTAAAGAGTACAACAGGCTTTATTACCTGAATGTGGTCAATGTTCACAGTGGTGATGGTTGCAGTGTGTTACAATATTCAAACGCAGCATGAAATCCTTGTTCACTGTAATTATGTTTCACATTATGCAGTAGAGAGCATGAAAATCAAGGGTAAGATTGATCAACTGAACTGTGAAGTCTGCAGACAAGAGTGCTCCTCTTGTCCTATAGAGTCCATAAAGGGGGGGGGGGGGGTGCTGAAGCATGGAGCACTGGGCATTAGAAATATGACAGCGTTATGAGTGAATGATTAATAAGTGAGGAAGAATTGAGGACAGGCTGATGAATAAAGACTCTAAAATAAACAGAATACATGCACACTATTAAATAAAAGTTCAGAAAGGCTCCAGGTCTATATCATAGTGCTACTAAATGAGTTCATTCAAAGAGAGATGTGTATACGCTCAACAGGCAGGAGAAACAAAGCTAATAATTACCACTCAAAGCTTATATCAAGACAACAGCTTTAACCTGCCTCTGACCGTTTTCACTGGTTAAACTATGGGGTTTTAGCGCCCCCACAAGGACGAAAAGAGGAATAGCAATAGCCTCTGAGCAGTAGTTCAATAAACACAAGGACGTTGACTAAGAACACAAATTTAGCACATATCCACAGAATTACACCATCAATACTAACCTGAAACAGCTCAGTAGCGTGAAACATGAAGAAATAACAGAAACCATGAATATTCAGTAATACATAGGTAAACACTGAAGCTACACTGCTAAGGAGATAGCTAGCATAGCAACAGAACTAAACCATTCCCAAACTAAATGAACAGCAGCTTCCTTTGTGTCTCAGACTCTAAATTAAAGGCACCCACAGTCACACAGCTTGAGCAGTTTATAAAGTTCAGTCTTCCAGAGGAGCTACAGAGCTCGGTCACACCGGCTCGTTTACCCTGCGCACTGCTGCAAGACCACGCTGCTGCTTTACAGCGGAGGCTCCTGATTGGCTGAAACTCCACATTATATACTGACCAATGCGGCTGAAGCTTCATGAATATTAAATGAGGTCACTAATTTAAGGAGCTTTTGGACAGATCCACGGTTGGAGATCCACTCAGACATTTACTGAGGATTACTCAGATGCAGTCTGTGAACGTCCTGAAAACTAAGGGTAAAACAGTTAAAAGCTTGTCTGTAAACTGAATAAATCATTGTGTGCTCTCAAACAGCCTGGAGGAACCTGAACATGCTGCATGATTATCTAGATGTAATTGGCTTTACACAGAACCCAGCTGACCATTGAGTCTACAAACACACTGAAATCAGGAGGATAATACTGATATTCTGGGTTAATAATAATTTACCTAAATGACAGTTTTCCTACACTTAGGATGGCAGCAGCAACACAAGCCCAGAATAGTGTTGTTGAGGTGGAAGAATTTGTGTAAATTCTAATAAGGTTGTTAAAGACAAAGTCTTGATACTGCAGGGTTTGTCTGAGATACTATGAGGGACACTGATGAATTTAAAATTTAATACAAGTAGAGAAATGACAGAATAAATGGTTAATAAATTAGAAAAGAAATGATGTAAAACTACTTACCTGCCAACTATTCAGTTCACTAATGTCAGGAACTCGCTGCGTCAGGAGGAGAATAGTAGAGAATGATCATGCCAAAGGCGTCATGCTGCCGCAGTGCCAAGGACACGGCATCTGGAAAACAGGAGACAGTGGTGTTACTCTTTGGGCTCGATACTTTTTAGTGGTTTTCAGTAGAATCTCCATCAATGCGAACACTGCCCTGAGGGGTTGTCCTTGACGGATAAAGCAGGTGAAGGCAAAGTAGCGGAGGACCTCAAACCGGCTGTGGTGGTAGAAGAGCCCTCAGTATTTTCAGGCCACGCTGACGCCCCCAGCCTCCGGTTTCAGTGTGGACAAAGCTTATGGACACACAAGTGACTCAGAAGCTGAACACTCAAGGAGTCATCAAAAAGTTTAACATTGCTCTGCTCCGACCTGGATAAATTAGCATTTTCAATGGGGCCGCTGGTGCTCCCCATCCAATGTCACAAACACAAAACACGAAACTCTTTGGCCCCGATACTTTTAAGGGTTTTACCAACAATAAAAACATTGCCCACTGTGAGGATTGAAGAACTGAACCTCGCACCAGTTAGTTGAGGTGAAAACCTTCTGTGGTGGTGGTGGAGCCCTCAGTTTTTCCAGGCCATGCAGACGGCCCCAGACCCTCTCCGGTGCGGGAGTGGAGACAACAACCCTCTATGTCCGCCACGCCAGTAGTGCTGAATTTAAAATGCCCAGCGTTGGAAGAGTCCTGGACAGCCTACAGCCTCGTCTTCCGTCAGTGGAGTTTGGACTGCCAGCAGCTGTCAAACCTGATGACCTCCTTGCAGAGCGCCTAGAGATCTCGCTCCGACAGAAACACAAATGACGATCAGTGAGAGAGTACTGTACAGTAACACAGGGAGCAGAGAGCACAAGGATCACAACAACTGGCTCAGATAAAGAAGACAAAGCCAATATTAAAGACTATAAAGTAGAGATGATCGCTCAACGGATCGTATCGAATGACCTCGAGATTTAAAAGCAGAACCACATCGAAACAAAAAAAAAATATATATATAAATATAAAAAATGTGGAGGATAGAATCACTGCGTTTGAAGGTCACTGCTTTTAGCCATTCAACATGATCGCAGGTAGTTTACTGAACTTTCATTCTAAATCCAGTGAAACTAATATTAAATCAATACAAACATCATTTTTGTTTAGACAGACAGATGCAGATCCATATGGGCTTATATTCTCTCTTCTCTCCTGTACATAAGGCACTCCTGAACTGATTCTTTTTTTTTTTTTTAAAGACAAAGTTTTAAAGTTCCTTTAGTGAGTACTTGTGAGAACCAGACAATATTAATATCTGATCATCAGACTGCTGCAAAACAATTACATAATTTAGTGATTAAGATATGTCAGGTGTCATGTCTAAAATATCCACATCCACACCATCATACACATCGTCACTGCAACAACAATGGCCTCCTTTTCCAAAAGGGACTTTTTAACTAGAGATGCACCCTTTCAACCTTTGACAGAGCTCCATGTGATGAATCAGGTTCCCTGCTCTGTCAGATCCCAAGAATATTCTACTGGGCCTATTTTAAGTGGAAATATCCCTACACTAGGACCAGCAGCAGAAAAACCTGAATCTGTACATTGTAGGTTTAGACTGCAAGCTCCCAATAAGTCACGTCCTAGTAAATTCACAGGGAAATGTGTGGAGACTATAAACCAGTGTTTTACTGTTCCATTACCCAATTTCACCTTCACAGGACTGCACAGATGTTCTGTGAGTGCTAAGTCTGAAACATCCACTGTTAGAATTGTGTCCGTACTGACGGATATGGGTACTGACCCCTCCATAAGTACTGAAACTGCTGCACCAGAGTCAATCAAAACAGAATTAATTTCCCAGCAAATCCTTACATTTAGACTGGGTTCCTCGCTGGGTTTCTAAATCCTCTTTACAGACTGTCTACATTTTCTCCCACCTTATCCTATTCAGCATAGTCTGGTTCTGGTTCTGTAACTGAACTCAGGTTATTGCTGCTCTGACCTACTTGATCCAGAGTACAGCTTCTGCTGTGTTGCCACTTTCCTGATCTAAACGCTCTACAAAACAGTCTGAGCTCCCACAATTAAAACAAGCACAGTCTCTCCTACCTTCAATCTCCCCTGCTCCAGAGTCCCCTGCCTCAGTCCGGCAGTACATTAACTGTGCTTGTAACAATGTCGCCTTATGTATTAATTTCATGTGTACAGTCCGAACTCGGCTCCCTTGTCTTAGAATCTTCGAAATCTCCAATTTGAAAAACCTTAAAAAATAACATTGATTTCCAAAATCAAAAAATTAGCTAAATAAATTTGAAAGATTCTCTGGTTTAAACAACCGTGAGAATCTAAATATTCCAAGACAATATCTTCTTATCTTCCAATTTAAAACAAATCTGGACACCAAGAAATTACCAGTTCAGACAACTGTGAGACCCAAATGATCTCAAGGCAATGCTTTGGACATCTTCATTCTTTGAGTCCAGATTGCTGCAAAAACTCAATGATCTAAAACAAAATTAAAATATCAAAAGGATCCGGGTTAAAGTAACCTGAAGGTCTAAGAATATGGTGTCCCGTCTCCTCCAGTTTATTCTAAATTCGTAAGGCAAGCGGTCTAATTAATTAGCTTACAGGCACCTCGGGTACAGAGTCTCAGAGTCAGTAGAGCGCCTGAATTGACTCAGAATCACTCATTGGGATGTCGACGGGCGCCTCGGTCGGTTTCTGATCCTGTCTCTGAAAACTCTGGACCCAGAGGAATATTGGGATCTCTGTGAAACCTCCAAAACCGTTGTAGTCTGATGTAGACTGTTGTAGTGAAACACCCCCCCCTGAACAGTGAGCACACGTGCCTGGAGCGATGGGCAGCCATTGCAGCGTCGCCCACAAAAGAAGGTGAAGGCCTTGCTCAAGGAGTGGCAATTTGACGAGCCCGGGTATCGAACCCACAACGCTGTCATCAATAGCCTGGAGCTCTAACCGCTGAGCCACCACTGTCCCCCTACAGCCACCACTGCCCCCCTACAGCTGCTTATCGTTACCAGATTGTCTCTATTATTATTGAGCTTCGAACATCAGGGCTGTTCCTGCAGGTTACGTGCTGCTCTGTTCAAAACTACCCATACCAGAATCTTTGTCTAGCTGTTCACTAAACCAGACTGTGAAACAGACCCTGATAATCTGACTGCAGTCTGAAGAGTCTTTTCACTAAATAAATGATCTATATACAGCCTGATTATGAACAACAACGTTCACTCCACAACAGCAATATTCGGGGTGACTCCTCAAGAGCTTTATCTGAGGAAATCTTGTTTAAAAGGTGATGGCTAAGACTGCTTAGATTACTTAAAGGGAAACAGAAACCCTCCTACCTACAATTGGGTGCAGTGGTAAATTTAACTCTACTTGGCAACCTGTCTTGACTTAAATAGACAATATGGACTCTGAGGATTAATTGGCTGGTTAGCACCCAGTGTGAAATCTATTTCTCTATTTAAAATTCTGCAGTCATTTACATTTACTCTCTTACCCTTTGTGTTTATTTGGACACTTGTATGTGCTTTTATAAAATTACCTGTATTTTTAGAGGTTTAATTCTAGCACGAATGCAAAAAGACTCCAGGGGTCTCAGTGTGAACCAATTTTATGACCCCCACCAATGTAAAACAGACCTAAGCCCTTAATTTAGTTTCAGAGAGTGAACTAAGGTGGTTCACTTCAGACGGGCCTGGACATGTACTGGCTTAAGCAGGTTGGAGGTTTCCAGTCTGACTGTTTGAGGCTGTGGACAGGTGTCTTTTATACTGATAACGATGTCCAACAGGTGCCATTAATACAGGTAGCGAGTGGAGGACAGAGGAGCTTCTTAAAGAAGTTACAGGTCTGTGAGAGCCAGAAATCTTGCTTGTTTGTGGGTGACCAAATACTTATTTTCCACCATAATTTACAAATAAATTCTTAAAAAGTCCTACAATGTGATTTCCTGGATTCTTCTCCTAGTTTTGTCTCTCATAGTTGATGTACATATGATGAAAATTACAGACCTAGTAGGAGAACTTGCACAATCAGTGGCTGACTAGATACTTTTTTGCCCCACTCAATGCGAAGCTGCTTGTACTCAGAAAGATGGAAGAATTTATATAAATTATTTATATAAATAAAGATTTTTCAATGTCACAATTACAAACCAATGACGGTCAGTGAGACAGTACTGTACAGTAACACAGGGAGCAGAGAGCACAAGGATCACAACAACTGGCTCAGATAAAGGGGACAAAGCCACAAAAACAGTACCAAGTTCACCATTAAAGAGTACAATAGGCTTTATTACCTGAATGTGGTCAATGATCACAGTGGTGATGGTTGCAGTGTGTTACAATATTCAAACAGCATGAAATCCTTGTTCACTGTAATTATGATGTTTCACATTATGCAGTAGAGAGCATGAAGATCAAGGGTAAGATTGATAAACTGAACTGTGAAGTCTGCAGAAAAGAGAAATCTGCTCAGAGTAGAAACAGAACCTGAAGCACGAGCAAAAGCAGTACTTGAACTAATACATACTGAGCTAGCTGGTCCCACAAGGAGACCGGGATGACAATGAGGCTAAAGCATGGAGCACTGGGCATTAGAAATATGACCGCGTTCTGGGTGAATGATGAATAAGTGAGGAAGAATTTAGGACAGGCTGACGAATAAAGACTCTGAAATAAACAGAATACATGCACAACATTAAATAAAAGTTCAGAAAGGCTCCAGGTCTATATCATAGTGCTACTAAATGAGTTCATTTAAAGAGAGATGTGTATACGCTCAACAGACAGGAGAAACAATGCTAATAATTACCACTCAAAGCTTATATCAAGACACCAGCTTTAATCTGCCTCTGACCGTTTTCACTGGTTAAACTATGGGGTTTTAGCGCCCCCACAAGGACGAAAAGAGGAATAGCAATAGCCTCTGAGCAGTACTTTAAGACAAGATAAGATAATCCTTTATTAGTCCCAGAGTGGGGAAATTCTCTGTCACAGCAGAAAGGGATAGCAAGACACAATGTAGATAAATAATTTACACTATATACACAATATAAATAAGAATTAAAAAAGCAATAACAGTATTATTTACAGCAAATGACTCTTAATTGCACATGGGGGGGGGGGGGGGGGGGAGTATTGCATAGAATTTACATAATAGTTTTGCATTGAGGGACCTCTGTTCCCTGAACATGTGTGTGTAGTTAAGTGTGTGTGTGTGTGTGTGGTCCGCTGGGAGCAGTGCTGGTTGTGCAGTCTGACAGCAGCAGGACGTTGACTAAGAACACAAATTTAGCACATATCCACAGAATTACACCATCCATACTAACCTAAAACAGCTCAGTAGCGTGAAACATGAAGAAATAACAGAAACCATGAATATTCAGTAATACATAGGTAAATACTGAAGCTACACTGCTAAGGAGATAGCTAGCATAGCAACAGAACTAAGCCATTCCCAAACTAAATAAACAGCAGCTTACTTTGTGTCTCAGACTCAAAATTAAAGGCACCCACAGTCACACAGCTTGAGCAGTTTATAAAGTTCAGTCTTCCAGAGGAGCTACAGAGCTCGGTCACACCGGCTCGTTTGCCCTGCGCACTGCTACAAGACCACGCTGCTGCTTTACAGCGGAGGCTCCAGATTGGCTGAGACTCAGCATTATATACTGACCAATGCGGCTGAAGCTTCATGAATATTAAATGAGGTCAATAATTTAAGGAGCTTTTGGACAGATCCAGGGTTGGAGATCCACTCAGACATTTACTTAGGATTACTCAGATGCAGCCTGTGAACTTCCTGAAATCTAAGGGTGAAACAGTTAAAGCTACTGAGAGAGGTTTGGCCGATTCATCTCCAAATGAAACTGTAAATCTGTTGCTGTGAACTCTGAAGCATTATGTGAACAAATACATTTTACAGTCACTGCTCTGTAAGCAGGGGATAAGGTGTGAGACCTCAGCAGCTATATATATGTATTTAATGGCTCTACGTTGACAGAGAGAAAGCATGACCCTTCAAAGAGGAGAGTATTTGGATCAGGAGGCTACACTTACACACATGACAGATAGAAGCTAGAACTTTCTTTTAGTGTGTTCCAGAACACCAAACCCAGACTGACCAGTCAGCGGCATATGATTACTTCCATGGTGAGGGGTGTCTGGAGGAACCTGAAAATGTTACCTGATTATCTAGATGAAAATGGCTTTACACAGAACCCAGCTGACCATTCTGTTTACAAACACACTGAAATCAGGAGGAAAATACTTATTCAAATAGGTTTAAAACTCCTGCTGTGAATAAACTAGAAAAATCCCCTTTGCCCCTTAAAGTTCAATTACTAAGCCCAATGTCCCCAAACTGAGGGGGTAGATCTGGATTCAAGGTGAGTGGTGACCATAAAGAGATACAATTAGAGACTTTAATATATTTTCTAGCGTCTCTCCAAGAAAGCAATGTATTGTACACTACAAAGTTATCAGAGAGAAACAGGATTTTGTCAATTATACATAAATGGTAGGGAAGTACATCTCATACACAGTAGAGACTTATGACTGATATGTTACCTACCTGGTGATCCTGGGGGAATGAGGGCGCTGGTGAGTGGGTAAGTGGGTGAGCTAATAAATGACTGGGTTTATTTCCAAACTCATAGTATTTCTGTTTAGAAAAAAGTAACAACTTAGAAATATGAGGAGTTTATTCAAGCATAAGTTTTAATTTAGCATTTACTAGCAGAGACCAGTTTGTATCAGACTGTACTTGTGTTCTAGTTGCAGCATCTCAGCTTATAAAATTCGTTTTTTTTTCTGGAGAGACGCATAAGAGATCAAATGACCTCGCTAAGTGTCTTTGAGGGCGTCCCATTTTATTGCACTGGTAACTGGAGAGTTGCAGTTGTCAATAATCTGTTATTCTCTTTAACATAGAAACAAAACACTTTATTTAGTAAATGTGGGTTACATCTCCACTGAGGTGTTTTTAATGCTGTTAAATTTTTAGACATCCAAATTCACTGGACTGTGGTCAGATAAAATTATTTTGACAGACCTTTAACATATGTAAGAGTTAGTAGAAATAAAGTAATCCAGTCTTGAATAGGAGCCATGGGGATGAGAGTACTTGCCATGCTGAGCCAACAGGTCAGTGTAGAAGTGCAAGGTTGACCCATTATGAGAGAAGGAACTCTGCTAGGGGAGATTGGAAAAGCTGCATATGGAATCATCTTAACGGTGTCAGATAGAATCTATGCAGAAATTTCCAGTGGATTATTGGGTGATCAGGATTCCTCAAAGATAAAATGATCATCTCTCATGCATGAAATCAAAACATAAAAAAATTTACTTAAGATCATTGGACCACACACAGTCCAACCCATCTACAAGAGGCTCAAAGTAAAAAAAAATTGTAAATACTGAAAGCCGAGCAAGACTGGAGTAAAGCCCTTTAAGCATTAGGTGGGGCTGTAATTGGAGTTCAGGGAGTCTCAGAGAACTGATATAAGGTGCAGATACCTAAAGAAAGAGGTGCTCGGCACATTACATTGCTCTTTAATAGCCTGGAAAGATATTAACCCATTTTCAGTGCAGGATATCATCTAGAGGTCGAGCTCCTTTGCTCTCCCATTGGGGGCAATGAAACAACATTCCCCATCAGTAAATTATGATTATGAAAGAGTGCTCATGCCATATTAGAGTTTGTTTGCTTAAACAAGAGCTCTAGCCAGCTGGAACCGAGCCCATGAATGGGTTCATGTGACTCCCCCTAAAGCAGTTTTCTGACGCTCCATTTACAAACCATGCGGGGAACAGACATGGTCCAGATACTGCAGGGTCTGTCTGAGATACTATGAGGGACACTGATATATTACTTTTTAAATCAAGCAGAGTAATTACAGAATAAAGGATAATTAACTTACATGATTTACTGGATTTGATAACCTGTCCACTATCCAGTTGCCTACCCTGGGGTCCTGTCTTTTTCCGAGTGGTGTCCAGAAGTGTGTGGCAGAGCTCTTTCAGGGCCTCACTGCATCGGGCAGAGAAAAGTGGAGAATGATGGTACCGAAGCCACCTGGTGACGTCCAGCATTCCTGAAAAAAAGACTGAGTCGTTACTCTTTGGTCCCGACACTTTTAAGGGTTTTACAGTAGAACCTCCAACAACGAAAATACAGTCCTGAGGAGTTGTCCTCTGTGAGGGAGCAGGTGAAGTCAAAGAGCTGAACCTCGCGCCAGTAAGTTGAGGTGAAAACTGGCTGTGGTGATGGAGGAGCCCTCTGCTTGTCCAGGCCACGCCAACAACCCCAGGTCCTTTCCAGTGCAGGAGTGGACAACAACCCTCTGTGTCCGCCGTGCCAGTAGTGCTGGATTTAAGATGGCCAGGATTGGAGGAGTCCCGGGCAACGGCATCGTCTTCCGTTGATGGAGTTTAGACTGCCTCTACAACAGCAGCAGTCAAGCTTGATCACCTTGTTGCAGAGTACCTGTAGATCTCGCTCCTCCTCAGTCTTCAACTTTCTCAAGTATAAAGACAGACAAACGCAAACGATGATCACTAAGAGAGTACTGCACAGTAACACAGGGAGCTGAGAACACAAGGATCACAGTAACTGACTCCGATGAAGACGACAAAGCTAATATTAAAGACTATAAAGTAGGGACTCAACTGTTCGTATTGAATCAGTTTTAAAAGCAGAATCGCATCGAAATAAAAAATATATAGAAAACGTGTAGGATAGGATTACTGCGTATATATGTCAATGCTTTTAGCCATTCAACATTGCCACAGGTAGACATGGGACATTGAGCATAGTAAGGCCTATCAGCTGTTTTGCTTGCACCACTTTAATCAGAGATGCTCCCTTTATTGACCAAATATCATTCATTCTGAGACCAGAAATGTTTTGGAAATTAGTCAACAAAAGTCATTAGTCTCAGTGTCGTCATTCTCACTTGGCAGCTCAGATCTTGACTGTGTAACAGAAGTATCATCAATTATTTATACCCTCAATATATTTATACTGGTTATACTGATCTCCAACAATTAAAACAAGCACATTCTCTCCTACCTTCAATCTCGCCTGCTCCAGAGTCTCCTGCCTCAGTCCGGCAGTACATTAACTAAGCTTGTAACAATGTCTCCTTCAGCTCCCTTGTTTTAGAACCATGGAAATATCATCATCATCATCATTTCCAAAACGTTGCTTCAAAATTTTTGAATTTTCAAAAAACAAAAATACATTTAGATCCCTTTACAAATTTCTCTAGGTTGAACAGTATTGAGAATTAAATATCCTAAAATCTGAATATTTAGATTCTCAGGTTGTTTACACCAGAGAATTTTTTTTAGGGATCAAAACGTATCGCAATTTAAAGTTTCCAAGACAACTGTGAGACTGAAATGATCTTAAGGCAATGCTTTGGACATCTTCATCCTTTGAGTCCGGGTCGCAGCAAAAAGTCAATGATCTAAAACTAATTTAAAAATGAAAATATCAAAGAGATCCAGGATAAAGTAACCTGAAGGTCTAAGAATATGGCGTCCCGTCTCCTCCCGTTTATTCTAAATTCATAAGGCAAGCGGTCTAATTAATTTACTTAGTCACCTCGGGTACAGAGTCTCAGAGTCAGTAGAGCGCCTGAATTGACTCAGAATCACTCATTAGGATGACGGCGGCCGCCTCTGTCGGTTTCTGATCCTGTCTCTGAAAACTCTGGACCCAGAGGAATATTGGGATCTCAGTGGAACCAATTCGATCAGTCAGTCTTAGGAATGTAGAGAAACACTTTAATCCTGCAGTAAACGTAACGCTGGTGGAAGGCAGGCTGGTTTTCATCCTCTTTGATGTCCTATGCTGATCAAGCTGATGATTTCTGAGCCCCCTGTGATGAGGGTGGTGTAAAGTTGATAGACTCACAAAAGCCACCATCTGTCTGTTTCTGAAAACAACGTATACATAGAATATTGAAACGCCTGAAAAGATTCCCTCACAATATTGCAGCGCCGACGTACAAGACAAGAAAACCAGATTCACCATTTGACATTTTTTGTTACACTGATGGGATTTTGTTTCCTCCGCAACCCAGCCCACAAAAGAAGGTGAGGGGTCTTGCTCAAGAGTGGCAGTTTGTAGAGCCCGGGTATTGAACCCACAACACTGTCATCAATAGCCTAGAGCTCTAACTGCTGAGCCACCACTGCCCCCTACAGCGGCTTATCGTTACCAGATTGTCTCTATTATTATTGGGCTTCGAACATCAGGGCTGTTCCTGCACGTTACGTGCTGCTCTGTTCAAAACTACCCATACCAGAATCTTTGTCTAGCTGTTCACTAAACCAGCCTGTGAAACAATCCCTGAAAATCTGACTGCAGTCTGAAGAGTCTTTTCACTAAATAAATGATCTATATACAGCCCGATTATGAACAACAACGTTCACTCCACAACAGCAATATTCGGGGTGACTCCTCAAGAGCTTTATCTGAGGAAATCTTGTTTAAAAGGTGATGGCTAAGACTGCTTAGATTACTTAAAGGGAAACAGAAACCCTCCTACCTACAATTGGGTGCAGTGGTAAATTTAACTCTACGTGGCAACCTGTCTTGACTTAAATAGACAATATGGACTCTGAGGATTAATTGGCTGGTTAGCACACAGTTTGAAATCTATTTCTCTATTTAAAATTCTGCAGTTATTTACATTTACTCTCTTACCCTTTGTGTTTATTTGGACACTTGTATGTGCTTTTATAACGTTTATAAAATTACCTGTATTTTTAGAGTTAGAGTTTTAAATTTAGAATAAATGCAAAAAGACTCCAGGGGTCTCTGTGTGAACCGATTTTATGACCCCCACCAATGTAAAACAGACCTATGCCCTAAATTTAGTTTCACAGAGAGTGAACTAAGGTGGTTCACTTCAGACCGGCCTGGACATGTACTGGCTTAAGCAGGTTGGAGGTTTCCAGTCAGACTGTTTAAGGCTGTGGACAGGTGTCTTTTATACTGATAACGATGTCCAACAGGTGCCATTAATACAAGCAACGAGTGAAGGAAAGAAGAACTTCTTAAAAGCTACAGGTCTGCGAGAGCCAGAAATCCTGCTTGTTTGTGGGTGACCAAATACTTATTTTCCACCATAATTTACAAATAAATTCTTTAAAAATCCTACAATGTGACTTCCTGGATTTTTTTCTCATTTTGTCTCTCATAGTTGAAGTGTACCTATGATGAAAATTGCAGACCTAGTAGGAGAACTTGCACAACTAGTAGCTGACTAAACACTTTTTTGCCCAACTCCTGCTTGTACTCGGAAAGGAAGAATAGATATAAATTCTAATAAGATTTTTAAAGCAGATTGTCAGACGTTACAATTACAAACCATGACAGTCTCAATACTGCAGGATCTGTCTGAAATACTATGAATGAGACTGATATTACTTTTTAATACAAGCAGAAAAGTGACAGAATAAATGGGTGGAATCAAGTAAATCATGTAAATCACTTACCTGTAAACTATGTGACAAATCTGTCCCACAGCCAGCAGTGGAGCTCAAAGAGCTGGGCAAACTGTTCGCTCACTCATCAGTAGGTGGGCAGGGGGCTGAAGACTATGTCCAGAAGCGTGCAGCAGTGTTTCTTCAGGACCTTGCTGCATTGGGTGGACAATAGTAGAGGTTAAAAGGTACAGAAGGAGTCACACTGCCAACTCAATTCAAAGTTTATTTATATAGAGCCTTTCACAACAAATGTCAAAGCGCTTTACAGAGATCCTTGTCCACGTCTCTTATGAGCAAGCACCACAACGGAGGTGGTAGCGACAGTGGCAAAGAAAACTCCCTCATACTAAGAGGAAGAAACCTTGAGAGAAACCAAGACTCAGTCTGAGGAACCCATCTGCCTTAGGTCGACCTGCACAGCACAAACATTACACTAAGAACTAGACAGAGAGATAATGAAGAGCTATAGCTAATGTAGGAACAGGTTATGAAGTATGTGTGTGAGTAGGTGCTGGACATATGCTCAGTGTTAATGTTGAAGTCCATGCTGAGTAGAGAGACAGGCCTGATTCCAGAACATGGATGAATTAACACCTCCAGACTGGACGGCAGGGCATCTCAGTACATGTAAAAAAAGAGGAGGGGGAGCGAGAGAGAGAGGGGTTAGGGTGGTTGTGTTGTGCTGAGTAGTGGGACAGGCCTGATACCAAGACGCAGGAACTGAACCAAAAAAGGGCAACTCCAGGCAGGCAGCTCAGGACATGAGGGGAGAGAGACAAAAAGATGAAGATTAGAACAAGGTTTACGTTTAGTGAGAGATCTGTAGCAGAAATAGTTAGAGAGACCACCACAATAGTAGTAATAAAAAGCCTGTAATCAGAGCAGGACAGAACAGTGGTGTTATGTAATTAAAACAGGACAGAACACAGAACTGTCGAGTTATCTGAAAGCTGGTGTAAAGAGAAATGTTTTTAATTCAGATTTAAAGACTGAGAGTGTGTCTGATTCCCGGATATTAACAGGGAGGTTGTTCTAAATTTGGGGGCTTTATAAAAGAATGCTCTTCCTCCTGCATTTTTTTTTTCTAATGAAGAGTGGCAACATGAGAGCCTCAACACAACTCACAAATGACCTGAAAAAGATTGTTCAACATCATGGTTTAAGGGAAGAAAAAAGCTCTCAGATTTCAGCTGTCAGTTTCCACTGTGAGGAACATAGTGAGGAAATGGAAGACCACAGGCACAGTTCTAGTTACGGCCCGAAGTGGCAGGCCAAGAAAAATCTCAGATAGGCAGAATTGAAGGATGGTGAGAACAGTCAGTCAACCCACAGACCAGCTCCAACGACCTACATCATCTTGCAGCAGATGGAGTCACTGTGCATCGTTCAACTATTCAGCACAGTTTGCACAAGGAGAGGCTGTATGGGAGAGTAATGCAGAAGAAACCTTTTCTGCGCACAAGCCACAAACAGAGCCGCTGTAGGTCTGCTAAAGTACATTTGGACAACCCAGCTTCATTTTGGAATAAGGTGCTGTGGGCCGATGAAACTAAAATTGAGTTATTTGGACATAAGGGGGCTGTATGCATGGTGGAAAGAGAACAGCGTTCCAAGACAAACACTTGCTACCCACAGTAAAATCTGGTGGAGGTTCCATCATGCTGTGGGGCTGTGTGGCCAGTGCAGGTACTGGGAATCTTGTTGAAGTTGAGGGTCACATGGATTCCAGTCAATATCAGCAGATTCTTGAGAACAATGTTCAACAATCAGTGAGAAAGTTGAAGTTGCGCCGGGGCTGGATACTGCAACAAGACAATGACCCTAAACACTGCTCAAAATCTACAAAGGCATTCATGCAGAGGAACAAGTACAACGTTCTGGAATGGCCATCTCAGTCCCCAGACCTGAATATTACTGAAAATCTGTAGTGTGATTTAAAGCGGATTGTCCATGCTCAGAAATCATCAAACCTGACTGAATTCTTGTTGAAGGTATTTTGGACCATTCTTCTTTACAAAACATCTCCAGTTCAGACTCTCATTGGAAGCTATAGCAAGCGTTTAGAGGTTGTTATTTCTGCAAAAGGGGGAGCTACTAAATATTGATGTAATTGTTCTTTGAACAGTAAATATCCTAAAATCTTGTCTTAGAAACTTTGAAATTCTCGGGTTTAAACAACCCTGAGAACCAAAATATTCCAAAAACAATCCCTTAGAATATTCCAATTTAAAACAAATCTGGACCCTGAAAAGTTCCCAGTTCAGACAAACTGTGAGACTGAAATCATCTTAAGGCAATGCTTTGAACATCTTTGTCCTTTGATCGCTGCAAAAAGTCAATGGTCTAAAACAAATGTGAAAATTAAAATATCAAAAGAGATCCGGGTTAAAGTAACCTGAAGGTCTAAGAATATGGTGTCTCGTAATTAGTAAGGCAAGCGGCCTAATTAATTAGCTTACAGTCACCTCGGGTACAGAGTCTCGAAGTCAGTAGAGCGCCTGAATTGACTCAGAATCACTCATTGGGATGTCGGCGGCCGCCTCTGTCTGTTTCTGATCCTGTCTCTGAAAACTCTGGACCCAGAGGAATATTGGGATCTCTGTGGAACCTCCAAAACTGTGGTAGTGGGATTTGCTTCTCCGTGCTTAAAGAATCAACTCGAGCAGTCAGTCTTAGGAATGTAGAGAAACACTTTAATCCTGCAGTAAACAACCTGTGATGAGGCTGGTGTGAAGTTGATAGACTCCATTGTTTTTAAAGTAACAAAAGCCACCATCTGTCTGTTTCTGAAAACAACGTATACATAGAATATTAAAACGCCTGAAAAGATTCTCCCACAATATTGCAGCGTCGACGTACAAGACAAGAAAACCAGATTCACCATTTGATATTTTTTGTTACACATATGGAATTTGTCTTCCCCCTGTAACCCAGCTGTGCAGAGAACACGCGCACGCCTGGAGCAGTGGGCAGCCATTGCTGTGGGCCCCAACAAAAGACGGTGAAGGCCTTGCTCAGTGGCAGTTTGCCGAGCCCAGGTATCTAACCCACAAAAAGAATTCTCTACAATGTGATTTCCTGGATTTCTCATTTTGTCTCTCATTAGTTGAAGTGTCCCCATGATGAAAATGACAGACCTCTCTAATCTTTCTAAGTAGGAGAACTTGCAATCAGTGGCTGAGTAAATACTAAGCCCCACTGTATATTCAACAGCCCAAACTCAATGTGAAACTGCTTGTACTCGGAAAGATAGTAAAATTTATAGAAATTCTAATACGTTACAATTACAAACCATAACAGTCTCCATACTGCAGGATTTGTCTGAAATACTACGAGTGACACTGATGTATTACTTTTTAATACAAGCAGAAAAATGACAGAATAAATGGGTGGAATCAAGTTAATCCTGCAAATCACTTACCTGCAAACTATGCAGTTCACTAACCAGACAGTGTGACTGTGAAGGGCCTGTCAGTCCTGGCCTGGTACCTTCTTGATGTTCCCGGAAAGAACGATGAACCCCTGGCGGCTCAGGTGATGCTCATCTCTGGGTTAGAGGACCGGACGCCACGATGCATCAGGAGGAGAATAGTGGAGAACGATGGTGCCAAAATCACCTGGCGACGTGCAGGACATGGGCATTACTGTTTAGGATCAATTCTTTTAAGTGTTTTACAGAAGAATCTCAAACAGTGAGAACACCACCCTGAGGAGTCACCCTCTGTGCCGGAACAGGTGAAGAGCCGAGGTCCTTGAACCAGTTAGCATAGGCGGAAAATGGCTGTGGTGATGGAGGATCCCTCAACTTTTGCCAGCCACGCTTGATGCTTCCAGGCCCTCTCAGGTACAGGAGTGGAGATGACGACCCTGCAACGGTAGTGCTGAAAATAAGACCACAGCGTCACAGGCAGCATTCCAGGAGTCACGGGCAGCCTCTAGCCTCGTCTTACGTCTGTGGAGTTTGGACAGCCTCTACAACAGCGTGATCTGCCATAATAGCGTGATGACCTCCTGAGAGCTTGTTCCTCCACGGTCATCTCGGAGTAAAAACACAGACAATGGTCAGTGAGACAGTACTGTACAGCAACACAGGGAGCAGAGAGCACAAGGATCACAACAAGAAGACAAAGCTCATAAAAATCAACATATCCACAAAAGTGGCACGAAGTTCACCATTAAAGAGTACAATAGGCTTCATTACCTGAATGTGGTCAATGATCACAGTGGTGATGGTTGCAGTGTGTTATAATATTCAAACAGCATGAAATCCTTGTTTACTGTAATTTTGAAGTTTCACATTATGCAGGAGAGAGCATGAAGATCAAGGGTAAGATTGATAAACTGAACTGTGAAGTCTGCAGATGAGAAATCTGCTCAGAGTAGAAACAGAACCTGATGCACGAGCAAAAGCAGTACTTCAACTAGTACATACTGACCAAGCTGATCCTATAGATCCAGTAAGGGGGGGCTGAAGCATGGATCACTGAAATATGACAGCGTTCTGGGTGACTGATGAAAGAATTGAGGACAGGCTGACAAATAAAGACTCTGAAATAAACAGAATACATGCATAACATTAAATAAAAGTTCCGAAAGGCTCCAGGTCTATATAATAGTGCTACTAAATGAGTTCATTCAAAGAGAGCTGTGTACCATCTTAACAGACAGGAGAAACAAAGCTAATAATTACCACTCAAAGCTTAGATCAAGACACCAGCTTTAACCTGCCTCTGACCGTTTTCACTGGTTAAACTATGGGGTTTTAGCGCCCCCACAAGGACGTAAAGAGGAATAGCAATAGCCTCTGAGCAGTAGTTCAATAAACACTAGGACGTTGACCAAGAACACAAATTTAGCACATATCCACAGAATTACACCATCCATACTAACCTAAAACAGCTCAGTAGCGTGAAACATGAAGAAATAACAGAAACCATGAATATTCAGTAATACATAGGTAAACACTGAAGCTACACTGCTAAGGAGATAGCTAGCATAGCAACAGAACTAAGCCATTCCCAAACTAAATGAACAGCAGCTTACTTCGTGTCTCAGACTCTAAATTAAAGGCACCCACAGCCACACAACTTGAGCAGTTTATAAAGTTCAGTCTTCCAGAGGAGCTACAGAGCTCGGTCACACCGGCTCGTTTACCCTGCGCACTGCTGCAAGACCACGCGGCTGCTTTACAGCTGAGGCTCCTGATTGGCTGAAACTCCACATTATATACTGACCAATGCGGCTGAAGCTTCATGAATATTAAATGAGGTCACTAATTTAAGGAGCTTTTGATAGATCCAGGGTTGGAGATCCACTCAGACATTTACTGAGGATTACTCAGATGCAGTCTGTGAACGTCCTGAAAACTAAGGGTGAAACAGTTAAAAGCTTGTCTGTAAACTGAATAAATCATTGTGTGCCCTCAAACAGTCTGGAGGAACCTGAACATGCTGCATGATTATCTAGATGAAAATGGCTTTACACAGAACCCAGCTGACCATTGAGTCTACAAACACACTGAAATCAGGAGGATGATACTGATGATGTGGGTTAATGATACACTTAGGATGGCAGCAGCAAAACAATCTCTGAATAGTGTTGAGGTGGAAGAATCTGCAGCAATTCTAATATTTAGCATCAAGACTATATTCTTTCCCCCTGCCCCCGCTTTCTTGCCCAGGGGAAATAGGTAATTCACCTGGTTCTCTAAACAACTGTCTATGTGCTTCATCCAAGACTACATGGGCGGCTGCTGATCGCCATAGTACACATAATATACTGATATTGTTTCAGCTGGTATCTTTTGTACCACAATATGTTCATACATAGTCAACACCATCCGGAGACAAATAAAAATGTAAAAATGGAGGATTTTACCATTCAACCTTTGACAGAGCTCCATGTGACCAATCAGGTTCTCTGCTCTGTCAGATCCCAAGAATATTCTACTGGGCCTATTTTAAGTGGAAATATCCCTACACTAGGACCAGCAGCAGAAACACCTGAATCTGTACATTGTAGGTTTGACTGCAAGCTCCCAATAAGTCACGTCCTAGTAAATTCACAGGGAAATGTGTGGAGACTGTAAACCATTGTTTTACTGTTCTATTATCCAATTTCACCTTCACAGGACTGCACAGATGTTCTGAGAGTGGTAAGTATGAAACATCCACTGTTAGAATTGTGTCTGTACTGACGGATATGGGTACTGACCCCTCCATAAGTACTGAAACTGCTGCACCAGAGTCAATCAAAACAGAATAAATTTCCCAGCAAATCCTTACATTTAGACTGGGTTCCTCGCTGGGTTTCTAAATCCTCTTTACAGACTGTCTACATTTTCTCCCACCTTATCCTATTCAGCATAGTCTGGTTCTGTAACTGAACTCAGGTTATTGCTGCTCTGACCTTCTTGATCTATTTTGCTGATCCAGAGTACGGCTTCTCAAGTGTTGACACTTTCCTGATCTGCACGCTCTACAAAACAGTCGGATCTCCAACAATTAAAATAAGCACATTCTCTACTACCTTCAATCTCACCTGCTCCAGAGTCCCCTGCCTCAGTCCGGCAGTACATTAACTGAGCTTGTAACAATGTCTCCTTATGTATTAATTTCATGTGTACAGTCCAAACTGGGCTCCCTTGTCTTAGAACCTTCGAAATCTCCAATTTGAAAAACCCTGAAAAATAACATTGATTTTCAAAATCTTGCTTCTACCTCTTTGAATTTTCTAAAAAAATACATTTGGATCCCTTTACAAAATTCTCTAGATTGAACAGTACTGAGAATTAAATATTCTACAATTAAATTAGCTAAATAAATTTGAAAGATTCTCTGGTTTAAACAACCGTGAGAATCTAAATATTCCAAGACAATATCTTAATCTTCCAATTTAAAACAAATCTGGACACCAAGAAATTCCCAGTTTAGACAACTGTGAGACTCAAATGATCTTAAGGCAATGCTTTGGACATCATCCTTTGAGTCCAGATTGCTGCAAAAACTCTAAAACAAACTTGAAAATTAAAATATCAAAAGGATCCGGGTTAAAGTAACCTGAAGGTCTAAGAATATGGCGTCCCGTCTCCTCCTGTTTATTCTAAATTCGTAAGGGAAGCGGTCTAATTAATTTACTTACAGTCACCTCGGGTACAGAGTCTCGGAGTCAGTAGAGCGCCTGAATTGATGCAGAATCACTCATTGGGATGTGGGCGGCCGCCTCTGTCTGTTTCTGATCCTGTCTCTGAAAACTCTAGACCCAGAGGAATATTGGGATCTCAGTGGAACCTCCAAAACTGTGGTAGTGGGATTTGCTTCTCTGCGCTTAAACAATCAACTTGTCTTCCCCCTGTAACCCAGCTGGGTCATTATTAGATACGGTTCTGAATGTCAACCCATATATAAAACATGTCATTGGCACCATATCTGTTACTGAACTCATTTCATATGAAACCCTTACAAGTATTAAAGCAGCAGTAGTTGGAGGATAGGGCTGGGGGAGGGTGCAGATACAACAAAAGGTTCAGCAGTGAACACTCCTGTGTGTGGGTAAAGACGCCAAAGAAACACTGATAGGTGACTGTCAACCCAGTCTCCTTCAATACAATATCTAGAACATCATCAATGAGGTTGAAGCATGGAGCACTGGTCATTAGACATATGACAGCGTTCTGGGTGAACGATGAATAAGTGAGGAAGAATTGAGGACAGGCTGACGATTTAATATTTTGCATGTATTCTGTTTCTTTCAGAGTCTTTATTTAAGTTCAGAAAGGTTAGCTGTGATGCTGTTGCATATTTATTCACCTACTTATGAGTGTGTTGGCTACAGGATCTATAAATAAAGGCTCTTTATAACTTGACATTGTGGTCAGACGTTTATCATAAATATAAAAGGGGCCCCCAATGTGAACTGATTTTAATGTCTTTTAATTTTTAATAAAATAACGTTCAGTATGTAGGGAGTATCAGCAGTAGCACCAGAAGTATCAGCCATAGGTATGTCAAAAGTGGGACTTCATTAAAGAGACTAAACCAGGTGGAGTGTGAATAAAGACAGATGTAAAAACAGAGTAAAAGTTTAAGCAGCCATGTCCGATCCCCTCACGTGCCACACCTCCCAATAAGATTTTTAAACCAGGTTCTTTTCTTGTAAACAAATGTTTGGTTTGTGTGGCAGTTAAATAAATAAATAAATACTTTATTCTAAATATATATTCACAGACCAGCAGTTTTTTTGCAGCAGTTAGAGCACAAAGTAAGTCTGAGAAATCTGGTAGAAATCTGATTCCCCAAAAATACCCCCCCCCCCCCCAAAAAAAAAAAAAAAAAAAAAAAAAAAACTGGAAACTTCCAGCGGATTATTGGGTGATCAGGATTCCTCAAAGATAAAATTATAATTTCTCATGCATGGTTCTCAAAACATAAAAAAAATTTACTTAAGATCTTTGGACCACACACAGTCCAACCCGTCTACAAGGGGCTCAAAGTAAAAAAAATTGTAAATACTGGAAGCCGTGCAAGACTGGAGTAAAGCACTTTAAACATTAGGTGGGGCTGTAATTTGGAGTTCATCAGTGAGTCTCAGAGAACAGAGGACTGATTTAAGCTGCAGATACCTAAAGAAAGAGGTATTGGACACATTGCACAATTGGATTACATTGCTCTTTAATAGCCTGGAAAAATCTTAACCCATTTTCAAAGCAGATTTTACCTGGAGGTCGAGCTCCTTTGCTCTCCCATTGGGGGCGATGAAACAGCATTATGATTATGAAAGGGAGGAGAGTGCTCATGCTATATAAGAGTTTGTTTGCCTAAACAAGAGCTCTAGCCAGCTGCAACCGAGCCAAGGAATGGGGTCATGCGACTCCCCCTAAAGTAGTTTTCTGACGATACAATTACAAACCATGCGGAGAACAGAGACAGTCTCCATACTGCAAGGCTTGTCTGGGATACTATGAGGGACACTGATACTACTTTTTAAATCAAGCAGAGAAATGACAGAATAAATGATTATAAAATCCAGTAGATCATGTAAATTATTACCTGCCGACTATCCAGCTGCCTACCCTGGGGTCCTGTCTTTTTCCCGAGTGGTGTCCAGAAAGTGTGTGGCAGAGCTCCTTCCGGGCCTCACTGCATCGGGCAGAGAAAAGTGGAGAATGACGGTACTGAAGCCACCTGGTGATGTCCAGGACTCCTGAAAAAAAAGACTGAGTCGTTACTTTTTGGTCCTGATACTCTTAAGGGTTTTACAGTAGAACCTCCAACAATGAAAATACAGCCCTGAGAAGTTGTCCTCGGTGAGGGAGCAGGTGAAGTCGAAGAACTGAACCTTGCACCAGTTGGTTGAGGTAAAAACGTGGTGATTGAGGAGCCCTCGGCTTTTCCAGGCCATGCCAACGGCCCTAGGTCCTTTCCAGGGCGGGAGTGGAGACAACAACCCTCTGTGTCCTCCGTGCCGGTAGTGCTGGATTTAAGATGGCCAGCGTTGGAGGAGTCACGGGCAGCCTCGACTTCCGTCAGTGGAGTTTGTACAGCCTCCAACAACAGCAGCAGTCAAGCTTGATGACCTCCTTGCAGAGCACCAGGAGATCCTCAGCAGTAGCCAAGTTTCTCGGATATAAACACAGACAGAAACGCAAACGACAGTCAGTGAGAGAGTACTGCACAGCAACACAGGGAGCAGAGAGTACAAGGATCACATCAACCGACACCGATGAAGACGACAAAGCTAATTTATAAGACTATAAAGTAGGGACTCAACTGTTCGTGTCGAATCAGTTTTAAAAGCAGAATCGCATCGAAATAAAAAACTATATGGAAAAAGTGTAGGATAGGATTACTGCGTTTATATGTCAATGCTTTTAGCCATTCAACATTGCCACAGGTAGACATGGGACATTGAGCATGGTAAGGCCTATCAGCTGTTTTGCTTGCACCACTTTAATCAGAGATGCTCCCTTTATTGACCAAATATCATTCATTCTGAGACCAGAAATGTTTTGGAAATTCGTCAACAAAAGTAATTAGTCTCAGTCTCATCATTCTCACTTGGCAGCTCAGATCTTGACCGTGTAACAGAAGTCAATTATTTGTACCCTCAATATATTTATACTGGTTATACTGATTTCCCACAATTAAAACAAGCACATTCTCTCCTACCTTCAGTCGCGCCTGCTCCAGAGTCTCCTGCCTCAGTCCGGCAGTACATTAACTGAGCTTGTAACAATGTCTCCTGTATTAATTTCACGTGTAGGCCGAACTCTTTGGGTATAAACTCTGCTCTGTAGTTTTAGAACCATGGAAATATTATCAAAATTATTATTATTATTATTATTATTATTATTATTATTATTTCATCATCATCATCATCAGGTCCAAAACCTTGCTTCAGAATCTTTGAATTTTCTAAAAAATATATTTGGATCCCTTTACAAAATTATCCTAAAACATTGTCTAAATATCTAGATTCTCAGGGTTGTTAAAATCAGAGAATTTTTTAGGGATCGAAATGTATCGCAATTCAAAGTTTCCAAGACAACTGTGAGACTGAAATGATCTTAAGGCAATGCTTTGGACATCTTCATCCTTTAAGTTCGGGTCGCAGCAAAAACTCAATGACCTAAAACTAATTTGAAAATTAAAATATCAAAGGGATCTGGGATAAAGTAACCTGAAGGTCTAAGAATACAGTGTCCAGTCTCCTCCTATTTATTCTAAATTCGTAAGGCAAGCGGTCTAATTAATTTACTTACAGTCACCTCGGGTACAGAGTCTCAGAGTCAGTAGAGCTCCTGAATTGACTCAGAATCACTCATTGGGATGTGGGCGGCCGCCTCTGTCTGTTTCTGATCCTGTCTCTGAAAACTCTGGACCCAGAGGAATATTGGGATCTCGGTGGAACCTCCAAAACTGTGGTAGTCTGATTTACTTCTCCGTACATTTAAAGAATCAACTAGATCAGTCAGTCTTAGGAATGTAGAGAAACACTTTAATCCTGCAGTAAACGTAACGCTGGTGGAACGCACGCTGGTTTTCATCCTCTTTGATGTCCTATGCTGATCAAGCTGATGATTTCTGAGCCCCCTGTGATGAGGGTGGTGTAAAGTTGATAGACTCCATGGTTTCAAAGTAACAAAAGCCACCATCTGTCTGTTCCTGAAAGAAACTTATACATAGAATATTGAAACGCCTGAAAAGATTCCTCCACAATATTGCAGCGTTGACGTACAAGACAAGAAAACCAGATTCACCATTTGATATTTTTTGTTACACTGATGGGATTTTGTTTCCTTCGTAACCCAGCTGTGCAGAGAACACACACAGTGAAACACACACAGTGGACAGTGAGCACAGGGCAGCCATTGCTGCGGTGCCCACAAAAGAAGGTGAGGGGTCTTGCTCAAGAGTGGGAGTTTGCAGAGCCTGGGTATCAAACCCACAACACTGTCATCAATAGCCTGGAGCTCTAACTGCTGAGCCACCACTGCCCCCCTACAGCCACCACTGCCCCCTACAGCTGCTTATCGTTACCAGATTGTCTCTATTATTATTGGGCTTCGAACATCAGGGCTGTTCCTGCACGTTACGTGCTGCTCTGTTCAAAACTATCCATACCAGAATCTTTGTCTAGCTGTTCACTAAACCAGCCTGTGAAACAGTCCCTGAAAATCTAACTGGAGTCTGAAGAGCCTTTTCACTAAATAAATGATCTATATACAGCCTGATTATGAACAACAACGTTCACTCCACAACAGCAATATTCAGGGTGACTCTTCAAGAGCTTTATCTGGGAAAATCTTGTTCAAAAGGTGCTGGCTAAGAGTGCTTAGATTACTTAAAGGGTGCTGTGGTAAATTTAACTCTACTTGGCAACCTGTCTTGACTTAAATAGACAATATGGACTCTGATAATTAATTGGCTGGTTAGCACACAGTTTGAAATATGTTTCACTATTTATCTGCAGTCATTTACATTTACTCCCTTACCCTTTGTGTTCATTTGGACACTTGAATGTGCTTTTATAAGTAACTCTAAAAATTCAGGTAATTTTAAAGTTTTAAATTTAGAATAAATGCAAAAAGACTCCAGGAGTCTCTGTGTGAACCGATTTTATGACCCCCACCAACGTAACACACAGACCTATGCCCTAAATTTAGTTTCACAGAGAGTGAACTAAGGTGGTTCACTTCAGACGGGCCTGGCTTAAGCAGGTTGGAGTCTGACTGTTTGAGGCTGTGGACAGGTGTCTTTTATACTGATAACGAGGTCAAACAGGTGCCATTAATACAAGGAATGAGTGAAGGACAGAAGAGCCTCTTAAAACTACAGGTCTGTGAGAGCCAGAAATCTTGCTTGTTTGTGGGTGACCAAATACTTATTTTCCATCATAATTTACAAATAAATTCTTAAAAAATCCTACAATGTGATTTCCTGGATTTTTTTCTCATTTTGTCTCTCATAGTTGATGTGTACCTATGATGAAAATTGCAGACCTAGTAGGAGAACTTGCACAATTAGTAGCTGACTAAATACTTTTTTGCCCAACTCCTGCTTGTACTCGGAAAGGAAGAATAGATATAAATTCTAGTAAGATTTTTAAAGCAGATTGTCAGACGTTACAATTACAAACCATGACAGTCTCAATACTGCAGGATCTGTCTGAAATACTATGAATGAGACTGATATTACTTTTAATACAAGCAGAAAAGTGACAGAATAAATGGGTGGAATCAAGTAAATCATGTAAATCACTTACCTGCCAACTATGTGACAAATCTGTCCCACAGCCAGCAGTGGAGCTCAAAGAGCTGGGTAAACTGTTCGCTCACTCATCGGTAGGTGGGCAGGGGGCTGAAGACTATGTCCAGAAGCGTGCAGCAGTGTTTCTTCAGGACCTTGCTGCATTGGGTGGACAATAGTAGAGGTTAAAAGGTACAGAAGGAGTCACACTGCCAATTCAATTCAAAGTTTATTTATATAGAGCCTTTCACAACAAATGTCAGAAAGCGCTTTACAGAGATCCTTGTCCACATCTCTTATGAGCAAGCACCACAACGGAGGTGGTAGCGACAGTGGCAAGGAAAACTCCCTCATACTAAGAGGAAGAAACCTTGAGAGAAACCAAGTCTGAGGAACCCATCTGCCTTAGGTCGACCTGCACAGCACAAACATTACACTAAGAACTAGACAGAGAGATAATGAAGAGCTATAGCTAATGTAGGAACAGGTTATGAAGTATGTGTGTGAGTAGGTGCTGGACAGAGAGATAATGAAGAGCTATAGCTAATGTAGGAACAGGTTATGAAGTATGTGTGTGAGTAGGTGCTGGACATATGCTCAGTGTTAATGTTGAAGTCAATGCTGAGTAGAGAGACCTGATTCCAGAACATGGATGAATGAACACCTCCAGACTGGACGGCAGGGCATCTCAGTACATGTAAAAAAAAAAAGAGAGAGGGAGCGAGAGAGAGAGGGGTTAGGGTGGTTGTGTTGTGCTGAGTAGTGGGACAGGCCTGATACCAAGACACAGGAACTGAACCAAAAAAGGGCAACTCCAGGCAGGCAGCTCAGGACATGAGGGGAGAGAGACAAAAAGATGAAGATTAGAACAAGGTTTATGTTTAGTGAGAGACCTGTAGCAGAAATAGTTAGAGAGACCACCACAATAGTAGTAATAAAAAGCCTGTAATCAGAGCAGGACAGAACTGTGGTGTTATGTAATTAAAACAGGACAGAACACAGAACTGTCGAGTTATCTGAAAGCTGGGGTAAAGAGAAATGTTTTGAATCCAGATTTAAAGACTGAGAATGTGTCTGATTCCCATATATTAACAGGGAGGTTGTTCTAAATTTGGGGGCTTTATAAAAGAATGCTCTTCCTCCTGCATTTTTTTTTCTAATGAAGAGTGGCAACATGGGAGCCTCAAAACATCTAACAAATGACCTGAAAAAGATTGTTCAACATCATGGTTTAAGGGAAGAATACAAAAAGCTCTCAGATTTCAGCGGTCAGTTTCCACTGTGAGGAAGATAGTGAGGAAATGGAAGACCACAAGCACAGTTCTAGTTATGGCCCGAAGTGGCAGGCCAAGAAAAATCTCAGATAGGCAGAATTGAAGGATGGTGAGAACAGTCAGTCAACCCACAGACCAGCTCCAAAGACCTACATCATCTTGTAGCAGATGGAGTCACTGTGCATCGTTCAACTATTCAGCACACTTTGCACAAGGAGAGGCTGTATGGGAGAGTAATGCAGAAGAAACCTTTTCTGCGCACAAGCCACAAACAGAGCCGCTGTAGGTCTGCTAAAGCACATTTGGACAAGCCAGCTTCATTTTGGAATAAGGTGCTGTGGGCCAATGAAACTAAAATTGAGTTATTTGGACATAAGGGGGCTGTATGCATGGTGGAAAGAGAACAGCATTCCAAGACAAACACTTGCTACCCACAGTAAAATCTGGTGGAGGTTCCATCATGCTGTGGGGCTGTGTGGCCAGTGCAGGTACTGGGAATCTTGTTGAAGTTGAGGGTCACATGGATTCCAGTCAATATCAGCAGATTCTTGAGAACAATGTTCAAGAATCAGTGAGAAAGTTGAAGTTGCGCCGGGGCTGGATACTGCAACAAGACAATGACCCTAAACACTGCTCAAAATCTACTAAGGCATTCATGCAGAGGAACAAGTACAACCTTCTGGAATGGCCACCTCAGTCCCCAGACCTGAATATTACTGAAAATCTGTGGTGTGATTTAAAGCGGACTGTCCATGCTCAGAAATCATCAAACCTGACTGAACTGGAGATGTTTTGTAAAGAAGAATGGTCCAAAACACCTTCAACAAGAATTCAGACTCTCATTGGAAGCTATAGCAAGCGTTTAGAGGCTGTTATTTCTGCAAAAGGGGGATCTACTAAATATTGATGTAATTGTTCTTTCAACAGTAAATATCCTAAAATCTTGTCTTAGAAACTTCGAATTTTAATCAATTTGGATCACTGGAAAATTTTTGGGTTTAATCAACCCTGAGAACCAAAATATTCCAAAACAATCCCTTCGAATATTCCAATTTAAAACAAATCTGGACCCCGAAAAGTTCCCAGTTCAGACCAACTGTGAGACTGAAATCATCTTAAGGCAATGCTTTGAACATCTTTTTCCTTTGATCGCTGCAAAAAGTCAATGGTCTAAAACAAATGTGAAAATTAAAATATCAAAAGAGATCCGGGTTAAAGTAACCTGAAGGTCTAATAATATGGTGTCTTGTAATTAGTAAGGCAAGCGGCCTAATTAATTAGCTTACAGTCACCTCGGGTACAGAGTCTCGAAGTCAGTAGAGCGCCTGAATTGACTCAGAATCACTCATTGGGATGTCGGCGGCCGCCTCTGTCTGTTTCTGATCCTGTCTCTGAAAACTCTGGACCCAGAGATATATTGGGATCTCTGTGGAACCTCCAAAACTGTGGTAGTGGGATTTGCTTCTCCGCGCTTAAAGAATCAACTCGATCAGTCAGTCGTAGGAATGTAGAGAAACACTTTAATCCTGCAGTAAACAACCTGTGATGAGGGTGGTGTAAAGTTGATAGACTCCACTGTTTCAAAGTAACAAAAGCCACCATCTGTCTGTTTCTGAAAACAACGTATACATAGAATATTAAAACGCCTGAAAAGATTCCCCCACAATATTGCAGCGTCGACGTACAAGACAAGAAAACCAGATTCACCATTTGATATTTTTTGTTACACATATGGAATTTGTCTTCCCCCTGTAACCCAGCTGTGCAGAGAACACACACGCACGCCTGGAGCAGTGGGCAGCCATTGCTGTGGGCCCCAACAAAAGACAGTGAAAGCCTTGCTCAGTGGCAGTTTGCCGAGCCCAGGTATCTAACCCACAAAAAGAATTCTCTACAATGTGATTTCCTGGATTTCTCATTTTGCCTCTCATTAGTTGAAGTGTCCCCATGATGAAAATGACAGACCTCTCTAATCTTTCTAAGTAGGAGAACTTGCAATCAGTGGCTGAGTAAATACTTCAGCCCCACTGTATATTTAACAGCCCAAACTCAAAGTGAAACTGCTTGTACTCGGAAAGATAGTAAAATTTATATAAATTCTAATACGTTACAATTACAAACCATAACAGTATTTCAGACAAATCCTGCAGTATGGAGACTATGAGAGACACTGATGTATTACTTTTTAATACAAGCAGAAAAATGACAGAATAAATGGGTGAAATCAAGGCGGAAAAGCTTGACGCTTCCAGGCCCTCTCAGGTACAGGAGTGGAGATGACGACCCTGCACCGGTAGTGCTGAAAATAAGACCACAGCGTCACAAGCAGCATTCCAGGAGGCAGCCTCTAGCGTCGTCTTACGTCTGTGGAGTTTGGACAGCCTCTACAACAGCGTGATTTGCCATAATAGCTTGATGACCTCCTGAGAGCTTGTTCCTCCACGGTCATGTCGGAGTAAAAACACAGACAATGGTCAGTGAGACAGTACTGTACAGCAACACAGGGAGCAGAGAGCACAAGGATCACAACAAGAAGACAAAGCTCATAAAAATCAACATATCCACAAAAGTGGCACCAAGTTCACCATTAAAGAGTACAATAGGCTTAATTACCTGAATGTGGTCAATGATCACAGTGGTGATGGTTGCAGTGTGTTATAATATTCAAACAGCATGAAATCCTTGTTTACTGTAATTATGAAGTTTCACATTATGCAGTAGAGAGCATGAAGATCAAGGGCAAGATTGATAAACTGAACTGTGAAGTCTGCAGACAAGAGAAATCTGCTCAGAGTAGAAACAGAACCTGATGCACGAGCAAAAGCAGTACTAGTACATATTGACCTAGCTGGTCCTATAGATCCAGTAAGGGGGGGGGGGGGGGGGGGGGGGGGGGGGGGGGGGGCTGAAGCATGGATCACTG
Organism: Salminus brasiliensis; assembly: GCF_030463535.1. NCBI lineage: Eukaryota > Metazoa > Chordata > Actinopteri > Characiformes > Bryconidae > Salminus > Salminus brasiliensis. The sequence goes on from NC_132891.1 coordinate 19,817,041, forward strand.
AAATATGACAGCGTTCTGGGTGACTGATGAAAGAATTGAGGACAGGCTGACAAATAAAGACTCTGAAATAAACAGAATACATGCATAATATTAAAATAAAAGTTCAGAAAGGCTCCAGGTCTATATCATAGTGCTACTAAATGAGTTCATTCAAAGAGAGATGTGTATACGCTCAACAGGCAGGAGAAACAAAGCTAATAATTACCACTCAAAGTTTATATCAACACACCAGCTTTAACCTGCCTCTGACCGTTTTCACTGGTTAAACTATGGGGTTTTAGCGCCCCCACAAGGACGAAAAGAGGAAAAGCAATAGCCTCTGAGCAGTAGTTCAATAAATACCAGGACGTTGACCAAGAACACAAATTTAGCACATATCCACAGAATTACACCATCCATACTAACCTAAAACAGCTCAGTAGCGTGAAACATGAAGAAATAACAGAAAACCATGAATATTCATTAATACATAGGTAAACACTGAAGCTACACTGCTAAGGAGATAGCTAGCATAGCAACAGAACTAAGCCATTTCCAAACTAAATGAACAGCAGCTTACTTTGTGTCACAGACTCAAAATTAAAGGCACCCACAGCCACACAGCTGGAGCAGTTTATAAAGTTCAGTCTTCCAGAGGAGCTACAGAGCTCGGTTACACCGGCTCGTTTGTCCTGCGCACTGCTACAAGACCACGCTGCTGCTTTACAGCGGAGGCTCCTGACTGGCGAGACTCCGCATTATATACTGATCAATGCGGCTGAAGCTTTGTGAATATTAAATGAGCTTTTGGACAGATCAAGGGTTGGAGATTCACTCAGACATTTACTGAGGATTACTCAGATGCAGTCTGTGAACTTCCTAAAAACTAAGGGTGAAACAGTTAAAGCTACTGAGAGAGGTTTGGCCAATTCGTCTCCAAATGAAACAGTAAAATGTATTTGTTCACATAATGGTTCACAGCAACAGATTTACAGTCATTGCTCTGTAAGCAGGGGATAAAGCGTGAGACCTCAGCAGCTATATATATATGTATTCAATGACGTTGACAGGGAGAACGCGTAACTTTTTAAAGAGGAGAGGATTTGGAGCCGCATGCTACACTTACAAACATGACAGATAGAAGCTAGAGTCAAAATGTGAAAGGGAGTCTTTGTAGGTACGACAAAAACAGTCCATCATACCCAGTCTACTATCCAGACACAGGGAAATTCCTTAAACACAGGCTTGTGAAATTTCATACAAAGTGTGTTAAAGAACAGCAAACCCAGACTGACCAGTCAATGACAGCTGATGAACCCAAGGAGAGAGGTGTGTACCCCCATTCCAACAGCCAGTGTTGAAGAAAAGGTTCAAGAGTCTTAAACTGATGCTCAAGATGGTGCTCAAACAGAGGGAGACCGAAATGGTACACACTTTTCAAAGAGAGATAGGAAAGCACCTCAATAATTAGCTGACTGGGTTTCAGATATTGAAGATCAGACACTGACCAGAACTGACTCCTGCTACAGGGTCTGTAATGTACCACCGAGCTTTAAAGAGGCAACAGTTCAACAAAATCACAGTTCTGAGTTGATGCTGTCAAAAAGGAGAGGAATTCTCACTGACAAGAACATTTACTCTGACCACTCTCCCAGAAGCTGAACATGCAGTGAGGGGAAGGTGGGCCTATGATTAAAAACTGTAGATGGACCAGAAACGTTATCTATTATATAAATATTTTGTATCAATTCTACTAAGATTTTTGAAGCAGATTTTCTGAAGCTCCCAATTACAAACCATACGGAGGATAAAGACAGTCTCAATATTACAGGGTTTGTCTGAGATACTACGAGGGACACCGATATTCTGTCATTTCTCTGCTTGTTTTAAAAAGTAATAAGTGATTATTAAATGATCAAATCCAGTAAATCATGTAAATCACTTACCTGCCAACTATGCGACACATCTGTCCCGCAGCCAGTAGTGGAGCAGTGGAGCTCAAAGAGCTGGTTAAACTGTTCGCTCACTCCTCGGTAGGTGGGCAGGGGGCAGAAGACTATGTCCAGAAGCGTGCAGCAGTGTTTCTTCAGGACCTTGCTGCATTGGGTGGACAATAGCAGAGGTTAAAGATACAGAAGGAGTCACACTACCAACTCAATTCAAAGAACATGGATGAATGAACACCTCCAGACTGGACGGCAGGGCATCTCCGTACCTGTAAAAAAGGGAGTGAGAGAGGGAGAGGGGTTAGGATGGTTGTGTTGTGCTGAGTAGTGGGACAGGCCTGATACCAAGGAAGGAACTGAACCAAAAAAGGGCAACTCCAGGCAGGCGGCTCAGGACATGAGGGGAGAGAGACAAAAAGATGAAGATTAGAACAAGGTTTACGTTTAGTGAGAGACCTGTAGCAGAAATAGTTAGAGAGACCACCACAATGGTAGTAATATAAAGCCTGTAATCAGAGCAGGACAGAACAGTGGTGTTATGTAATTAAAACAGGACAGAACACAGAACTGGTGAGTTATCTGAAAGCTGGTGTAAAGAGAAAAGTTTTTAATCCAGATTTAAAGACTAAGAGTGTGTCTGATTCCCGGATATTAACAGGGAGGTTGTTCCAAAGTTGGGGGGCTTTATAAAAGAACGCTCTTCCTCCTTCATTGTTTTTTCTAATACCTGAGACTGATAATAGGTCAGCATCTTGCGAGCGGAGTGTAAGTGGAGGGCTGTAAGGTATAAGAAGTTCCTCCAGATAATGTGGGGTCAGACCATTGAGAGATTATGTTGTTAGAAGTATTTTATAATCTATATGAAATTTAACGGGTAACCAGTGTAAGGATGAAAGAACTGGAGTAATATGATCAAATTCCCTAGCTCTAGTTAGTACCCTTAGTTAGCTTATGAAGTGATTTACATGGACTTCCAGCCTAAAGCGCATTGCAGTAGTCTAGCCTTGAAGTTATGAATGCGTGCACCAGCTTCCCAGCATCCCCCTGGGATAGTATGCGGGAGTTTAGCAATGTTGCGTAAATGAAAGCCGTTTTAAGGACCTTCAGGACCTCGCTGCGTCGGGCGCAGAATAATGCCATGGGAAGCCGGCTGGCGACGTCCAGGATGCCAGCACCTGGAAAACTGGAGACTGTGGTGTTACTCTTTGGGCTTTTGGCTTTTAAGTGCTTTACAGAAGAATCTCCAACAGTGAGGACACCACCCTGATGAGCCCGGTTAGCAAAGGTAAAAACCGGCTGTGGTTGTGGAGGAGCCCTCTGCTTTTCCCGGCCACACAGACACACCCAGGCCCTCTTCGGGAGTGTAGTAGAATTAAGACGACCATGTTAGAGAAGTCACGGACAGCCTCATCTTCCATCTGTGGAGTTTGGACTGCCTCTACAAAGGCAGCTGGATCTGCCGGTAAAGCTGGACAACCTTCTTGCAGAGCTTCCTCCTCCATGGCCTCCACGTACCTTGAGGGTAAACACAGTCAGAAACGTAAACGACGGTCAGTGAGAGAGTACTGTACAGTAACACGGAGCAGAGAGCACAAGGATCACAACAACTGGCTCAGAAAGAAGACAGAACGGCAAGCGATCATCCTATTTTATAGTCTTTACTATCAGCTCTGTGTTGAATCACGTCAAGCTTTTAAAGCAGGACTGCATCGAAACAGCAGCACGGAGTCTCGCTCAAAATGAAGCATTGTTGCCTCACTGAAACAACTACAGGTCAAGATGCATCAGTTCCCCGGCCATGCTGTATAATGTACTTAAATATATAAACATAGAAAATGTGTGAATTTGGTCAACTTTCATTTAAAAACACAACAAAACGAAGTATTTCTTGCATTGAAGGTCAGGTGTTGTTTCCAAACCGTCAAAAGAGAATAAAAGTTCTTGACATAATCCACTGTATTCCATGGTTTTTAACTGGAGACAATGTGAAATTACCTCTAATAAAACACTGAAGTATTTCTGTTTACTTCTGTGTTCAACAGATGTTCAGTCTACACGCATATGCATTATTGTTTATGAGGAGAACAAACCAGTTACATATATAAAATTAAATGAAGATAAACATTAATGAACAGAAAAAATGCAGGCAGACATCACTGTATGGTGCTGCTGTTTCAGTTTGGACAAACACAAGTGAATCAGGCAATAGTGGTGTAGTATTTGTAAAACAGGTGGCGCAGTAGAGCTGTGAAGCTGTAAAGGGGGGGTTTGCTAAGGGGTACAGTTAAGTAATGGGAGTAGATTATAATTATTACTCCTAATGTCAGCAAATAATAATAGGTAAAATAACATACTTGCACAAGTACTTTGCTCGATTCCCACTGAATTTATTTTTGTCATGAGTGTGTAAATGCTCGGCAGTAACGGCTGAAAAGTTGATGAGAGCGGATGGCTATTACCGCTTCTTTAACAACTTTTATAAATAATTAAAGCCTTAGTAATATAATTCTTCTTTGCTGTTGCCACAGATGCAGCAGATTACATTATGGGCTGCAATAAAATGATCACGTGACCAAACAAAGGTTCACATGGGGAACCTCTTAACTTTACATACCGACCTAGCTGGTCCTATAGATCCAGTGTCCAGAAGAGGGTTGTAGATACACTCTGGCGTTTACTGAGGATTACTCAGGTGTAGTCTGTGTACTTCCTAAAAACCAAAGATGAAGTGACCTGAAGTGGAAAGTGATGTTTATTTATATAGCCCCTTTCACAACAAATGTCAAAGCGCTTTACAGAGATCCGGATCCACACCTCTTATGAACAAGCACCAAAATGGAGAGTTCGTGGCTAGGAAAAATTCCCCTCATACTAAGAGGAAGAAATCTTGGGAGAAACCAAGACTCAGTCCGAGGAACCCATCTGCCTTAGGTCGACCTGCACAGCACAAACATTACACTAAGAACTAGACAGAGAGATAATTAAGAGCTACAGCTAATGTAGAAACAGGTTATGAAGTTTGTGTGTGAGTGGGTGCTGGGCAGAGAGATAATGAAGAGCTATAGCTAATGTAGGAACAGGTAATGAAGCATGTGTGTGAATTGGTGCTGGACATATGCTCAGTGTTAAAGTCCATGCTGAAAAAGTATGCGTATGTGGAGCAATGGAGTGTGGTATGAGTGGATTATTGCTGAGCAGAACCGTAACACAGCAGGGCAGTGGAGAGCCAGGCTGAGGGACATCTGATTTATAGAATTCTGAATAGAATCTGTAAAAAGCATCATTGATTTCTGCATGTTCTGTAAGTAGTTCTCCATCATGAGACCTTATTGCTGCAATATTTGAGAATTCCTCATTACTTCTGAGTTTTAGCACCAAGAGGTGACTGGGCCTGCTTCCATTACAATAGTAATTTATCTAACCCTTTTAATAGGGAATTCTGCTCTTTCTCTCAGAAGAATATTAAGCTCATTCGTAACTAAAACTATTCGTATTGCAATATCACCAGAAAGTGTTGCTTGTACTTGAATTTAAACTTGAAGCACAAGAAAGGTCCAGACACTTCAGTCTTTTCTGTTGCCAAGAAGCAAATGCAATAGAATTATCCCTAAAGAAACCATTCACTGCTCCCAACAAACCTCTGATCGTGCACTGAACCCTGATTTAACGTAAGAAATTTGTTTCATTTACGTAAATTGAGAGCTGAAGGTTTTTGTGATAAAGTTTAGTGCTTAGTGCTCAGATTAAGTAAAGACAATGCAGTAATACATAGCTTAAGCTCGGAGCTAGCGGCCAGCTGACTGAGAAATTTCACCCCTGATCTGTTTAAATAATAAATGATTAATGACTATTTATATCTGCTCCCACCACTAACGGAAAGTCCACTAGATTTGTTAGATAATAATAACTGGGATCTCTTGGATTTGGAGCGTGAACTGAAATAAAGGCAGTTTTCTCATTTCTTACTTCTGTTGTAATGTGTGTTATTCTCCTTTCTTCATCCCTTCCTTGGTTTAACATCGTAATCTCCCAATTCTTCTGTACCAAGATAAGAACTCCTTTAGTTGTAGTATTTGCAGTTGTATAAGAAACAACTCTACAGAGTTTATTACATTTGGGAAAATTAACATCTCTCAAATGGAATCCTTAATCAGAGCAAACTAGCACGTTTAAGAGGCTCATTTAGATCATTAAAATGTTCCAGCTCAAGACATTCAAAGCCATAAAGATTAAAAATAAATTTAAGTATAACAAGACCCTTAACTGGTAGCCAAACATGGAGCTACTTCTTGATAAAACTGTTAGGGTCGTCTTTCTCCGCGCCCTCCGGGAGAACGAGAATGCACAGGCTGTTCCGTCAACACCGGCCCTGCAGATCAAACACCAACAGTTCAAGAGTGTCCAAACGATCTGAGTGTCCGGATAGAAGTTTATTCTGCTTCCTTTGCTCGCCCATGAGATAGTCTAGCTTTGAACACATCCTGAAATGTAGACATGTGTGTAAAGAATTCTTCCCACATTGCTGAGAGCCCTCCATGACTGTTTTGACCTTTTTGGCTGGTTACAAGTTTGGAGTAAAAGGCAGAGATTTATCAGGGACACTGATATTACTTTTTAAAACAAGCAGAGAAATGACAGAACAAATGATTATAAAATCCAGTAAATCATATAAATTAATTATCTGCCCACTATCCAGTTGCCTACCCTGGGGTCCTGTCTTTTTCCGAGTGGTGTCCAGAAGTGTGTGGCAGAGCTCCTTTAGGGCTTCACTGCATCGGGCAGAGAAAAGTGGAGAATGATGGTACCGAAGCCACCTCCAGAGGTAAAATAAATAAATAAAAAGGAGAATCTTACTCTTCCTTAATCTTACTTAGAATTTTAAAGTAGAACCTCCAACAATGGAAACACCACCCTGAGGAGCTGTCCTCTGTGAGGGAGCAGGTGAGGAGCAGAGGACCTCGCACCAGTTAGCAGAGGTGAAAACCGGCTGTGGTGGTAGAGGAGAAGCCCTCTGCTTTTCCAGGCCGTGCTGGCAGCTCCAGGCCCTCTACGGTGCAGGACTGGAGACAACAACCCTCTGTGTCCGGAGCAGCCTCAAGCCTCATCTTCCGTCAGTGGAGTTTGGACTGCCTCTACAACAGCAGCAGTCAAGCTCGATAACCTCCTTGCAGAACGCCTGGAGATCTCACTCCTCAGCAGTCGCCAAGTTTCTCCAGAGTAAACAGACAGAAACACAAACAACAGTCAGTGAGAGAGTACTGTACAGTAACACAGGGAGCAGAGAACACAAGGATCACAAAAGCTGTCTCAGACGAAGGAGACAACATATGAGCTGATAAAGACTATAAAGTAGGGACGGTCGCTCGATGGTCCGTGCCGAATCAATATCAAGCTTCTAAAGCAGAATCAAATCAAAACTAAAATAAAATATAAATATAGAAAATGTGTAGGATAGAATTACTGCGTTTAAATGTCAATGCTTTTAGTCATTCAACATGATCACAGGTAGATCACTGACCTTTCATTCTAAATCCAGTGAAACTGCAATATTAATCAATAAAAACGTCCCTTTTGTTATGACAGACAGATGCAGATCCATATGGGCTTATATTCTCTCTTCTCTCCTGTACATAAGACACACTCCTGAATTGATTCTTTTTTTTTTTTTAGACAAGTAGCTTTTTCCTTTAGTGAGTACTTGTGAGTATCAGACAATATTAATATCTTCATCATCAAATGATGTAATTGTTTTGCAGCAGTCTGATGATCAGATATGTCAGGTGTCAAGTCTGAAATATACACATCGTACACATCCTCATTTTTCTTACACTTTTGTTGTGCTCTTGTGGAAACCATCTGAAGCACTACTGCATTTCCTGACATAGCTGTTTCTAGATTCTAGATCTGATTCCCAGCAGATATTGCACCCCAATCGTTGCCGGATTAGGTACAATTAGACCAGCAGGATTTAAATATTTTCCAATATTTAGCATTAAGTCTATTTCTCCCTGCCCCCCTTTTCTTGCCTAGAGAAATATGCGATTAACCTGGTTCTCTAAACAACCGTCTCTGTCCTTCACACAAGACTACATGGGTGGCTGCAAACTGATCGCCATAGTACACATAATATACTGATATTGTTTCAGCTGGTATCTTTTGTACCACAATATGTTCATACATAGTCAACACCATCTGGAGACAAATAAAACAATGTAAAAATGGAGGATTTAACCATTCAACCTTTGACAGAGCTCCATGTGACCCATCAGGTTCTCTGCTCTGTCAGATCCCAAGAGTATTCTACTGGGCCTATTTTAAGTGGAAATACCCCTACACTAGGACCAGCAGCAGAAAAACCTGAATCTGTACATTGTAGGTTTAGACTGAAAGCTCTCAATAAGTCACGTCCTAGTAAATTCACAGGGAAATGTGTGGAGACTGTAAACCATTGTTTTACTGTTCTATTACCCAATTTCACCTTCACAGGACTGCACAAATGTTCTGAGAGTGGCAAGTCTGAAACATCCACTGTTACAATTGTGTCCGTACTGACGGATATGGGTACTGACCCCTCCATAAGTACTGAAACTGCTGCACCAGAGTCAATCAAAACAGAATTAATTTCCCAGCAAATCCTTACATTTAGACTGGGTTCCTCTCTGGGTTTCTAAATCCTCTTTACAGACTGTCTACATTTTCTCCCACCTTATCCTATTCAGCATAGTCTGGTTCTGGAACTGAACTCAGGTTATTGCTGCTCTGACCTTCTAGATCCATTTTGTTGATCCCCCGTACGGCTTCTGCTGTGTTGCCACTTTCCTGATCTGCACGCTCTACAAACCAGTCTGATCTCCCACAATTAAAACAAGCACATTCTCTCCTACCTTCAATCTCGCCTGCTCCAGAGTCCCCTGCCTCAGTCCAGCACTACATTAACTGAGCTTGTAACAACGTCCCTGAAGCCACTTCTCACTATCCACCAAGTTCTTCTCTGCATGTTTGGCATGAGTAATCCTCGTCTTCCTGGCTGATGCAAGTTTGTTTTGCTTGAATGTCTGTTGTTGACAATTCAGCTAGAGACAGATTTAAACCATTTAGTTTTACGTCCCTCTGTGTCCATCTCCACGGCCGACTCCCCCAGCAAACTTCCACTGCCTTTCCAATGCCTTTACATCATTGTGACATCCTGGTGGCCCTTGTTTCCTTTTAAACACCTTTATACTTAATTACAATTATGATTATTAGCACCGTATTAATCATGTATTAATTTCATGTGTATAGTCCAAACTCTTCCTTTTCTTAGAACCTTCAAAATCTCCAATTTCAACAGCCCTGAAAAATACATCATTTTCAAAAGCAACCCAAAGGTCTAACAATATGGCTCCGGTCTCCTCCTGTTTATCCTATATTCGCAAGGCAAGTGGTTAAAATAATTTACAGTCACCTCTGGTACAGAGTCTCAGAGTCAGTAGAGCGCCTGAATTGACTCAGAATCACTCATTGGGATGTGGGCGGCCGCCTCTGTCTGTTTCTGATCCTGTCTCTGAAAACTTTGGACCCAGAGGAATATTGGGATCTCGGTGGAACCTCCAAAACTGTGGTAGTCTGATTTACTTCTCCGCGCTAAAAGAATCAACTAGATCAGTCAGTCGTAGGAATGTAGAAAAACACTTTAACCCTGCAGTAAACGTAACGCTGGTGGAAGGTGGTTTTCATCACCTTTGATGTCCTATGCTGAGGATTTCTGAGCCCCCTGTGATTAGGCTGGTGTAAAGTTGATAGACTCCATTGTGTGAAAGTAAGAAAAGCCACCATCTGTCTGTTCCTGAAAACAACGTATTATATTATATTAATATTAATATTAAAACGGCTGAAAAGATTCCCCCACAATATTGCAGCGCCGACGTACAAGACAAGAAAACCAGATTCACCATTTGATATTTTTTGTTACACTGATGGGATTTTGTTTCCTCCGTAACCCAGCTGTGCAGAACACACACACCGTGGACAGTGAGCACACGTGGTTGGAGCAGTGGGCAGCCATTGCTGCGGTGCCCACAAAAGAAGGTAAAGGGTCTTGCTCAAGAGTGGGAGTTTGCCGAGCCCGGGTATCAAACCCACAACGCTGTCATCAATAGCCTGGAGCTCTAACCGCTGAGCCACCACTGCCCCCTACAGCCACCACTGCCCCCTACAGCTGCTTATCGTTACCAGATTGTCTCTAATATTATTGGGCTTCGAACATCAGGGCTGTTCATGCACGTTACGTGCTGCTCTGTTCAAAACTACCCATACTAGAATCTTTGTCTAGCTGTTCACTAAACCAGACTTTTTGAAATTATGAACAACGTTCACTCCACAACAGCAATATTCGAGGTGACTACTCAAGGATTTTATCTGGGGAAATCTTGTTCAAAAGGTGCTGGCTAAACCCTCCTACCTACAATTGGGTGCAGTGGTAAATATAACTCTACTTGGCAACCTGTCTTGACTTAAATAGACAATATGGACTTTGATGATTAACTGTCTGGTTAGCACCCGTTTGAAATCTATTTCTCTATTTAAAATTCTGCAGTTATTTACATTTACTCTCTTACCCTTTGTGTTTATTTGAAATACTATGAGTGACACTGATATTACTTTTTAATACAAGCAAAAAAGTGACAGAATAAATGGGTGGAATCAAGTAAATCACTTACCTGCAAACTATGCAGTTCACTTAGCTGACAGTGTGACTGGGAAGGGCCCGTCAGTCCTGGCCTGGCACCTTCTTGATGTTCCCGGAGAGAACTATGGACCCCAGACGGCTCAGGTGGAGTCCATCGCTGCGTTAGAGGACTGGGCACAGCCAAAAGCTCTCCCAGTTCTCTACGAATTCAGCACAGACGGACAAGTCCCGCAGCCAGCAGTGGCGCGATAGGACCTGGGGAAACGGCTCCCTCACTCAACAGTAAGTGGGCAGGGAGGGGGGCGTAGACGATGATCCTCGTGTCTGGCTTTATATCAAGGCACCAGCTTTAACATGGGGTTTTAGCGCCCCCACAAGGACGAAAAGAGGAATAGCAATAGCCTCTGAGCAGTAGTTTAATAAACACCAGGACGTTGACTAAGAACACAAATTTAGCACATATCCACAGAATTACACCATCCATACTAACCTAAAACAGCTCAGCAGCGTAAAACATGTGAAGAAATAACGTTTCTTTATAAGTTTATAAAGTTCAGTCTTCCAGAGGAGCTACAGAGCTCGATCACATCGGCTCGTTTGCCCTGCGCACTGCTGCAAGACCACGCTGCTGCTTTACAGCGGAGGCTCCTGATTGGCTGAGACTCTGCATTATACACTGACCAATGCGGCTGAAGCTTAATGAATATTAAATGAGGTCACTAATTTAAGGAGCTTTTGGACAGATCCAGGGTTGGAGATCCACTCAGACATTTACTGAGGATTACTCAGATGCAGTCTGTGAACTTCCTGAAAACTAAGGGTGAAACAGTTAAAGCTACTGAGAGATGTTTGGCCGATTCATCTCCAAATGAAACAGTAAAATGTATTTGTTCACATAATGGTTCAGAGTTCACAGCAACAGATTTACAGGCATTGCTCTGTAAGCAGGGGATAAGGCGTGAGACCTCAGCAGCTATATATATATGTATTCAATTACTCTACGTTGACAGAGAGAAAGCATAACCTTTCAAAGAGGAGAGTATTTGGAGCTGCATGCTACACTTACAAACATGACAGATAGAAGCCAGAGTTAAAATGTGAAAGGGAGTCTTTGTAGGTATGACAAGAACAGCCCATCATACCCAGTCTACTATCCAGACACAGGGAAATTCCTTAAACACAGGCTTGTGAAATTTCATACAAAGTGTGTTAAAGAACAGCAAACCCAGACTGACCAGTCAATGGCAGTGGATGATCCCAGGGTGAGAGGTGTGTACCCCCATTCCAACAGCCAACAGTGTTGATCAGACTTCAGAAGAGGTTCAAGAGTCTTAAACTGATGCTCAAGATGGTGCTCAAACAGAGGGAGACCAAAATGGTACACACTTTTCAAAGAGAGATAGGAAAGCACCTCAGTATTTAGCTGACTGGGTGTCAGATATTGGAGATCAGACACTGACCAGAACTGACTCCTGCTACAGGGTCTGTAATGTACCTCAGAGCTTTAGAGGCAACAGTTCTGAGTTGATGCCATCAAAAGGGAGAGGACTTCTCTCACTAAAAAAGCCATTTACTCTGACCACTCTCCCAGAAGCTGAACATGCAGTGAGAGGATCGATGATTAAAACAGTGTAGGTGGATCTGAAACGTACAAAGTCTGATATGTTGCTAAGTGTTAGTCAAGCAATGGGAGTGGATTACAAGACGACATTTTCTCCAACTGCAGACGTTATACACAATTTGATGCAGAAGACCACACAGTATGACCTTCAGCTCCACCAGATGGACGTTACAAAAGCCTACTTGTACGCTCTGATTGTGAGATGTATGTGAAGCAACCAGAGGGATTTGAAGGAAAGTCAAATGCAGGTGAAAAGTTTGTCTGTAAACTGAATAAATTATTGAGTGCTCTCAAACTGTCTGGAGGAACCCGAACATGTTGTATGATTATCTAGATTAAAATGGCTTTACATAGAACCCAGCTGACCATTGAGTCTACAACAAACACACTGAACTCAGGAGGATAATACTGATGATCTGGGTTAATGATAATTTACCAGTTTTCCTACACTTAGAATGGCAGGAGCAACATAATCTCTGAATAGTGTTGTTGCTGTAAAAGAAGAATTTGTATCAATTCTAATAAGGTATCAATACTGCAGGGATTGTCAGATACTATGAGGGACACTGATAAATTTTTAATACAAGCAGAGAAAGGACAGAATAAATGATTTAAATAAAAAAATATATATGTAAAATTACTTACCTGCAAACTATTCAGTTCACTAACGTCAGGAACTCGCTGCATCAGGAGGAGAATAGTAGAGAAGCATTGTGCCAAAGGCATCACGCTGCTGCAGTGCCAAGGGAAACTCTGGAAAACAGAAGACAGTGGTGTTACTCTTCGGGCTTGATTACTTTTAAGCGGTTTTCAGTAGAATCTCCATCAATGAGAACACTGCCCTGAGGGGTTGTCCTCGAGGGATGAAGCAGGTGAAGGCAAAGTAGAAGAGCTGAGGACCTCAAACTGGTTGGAAGAGATGAACACCGGCTACGGTGAAGAAGCCCTCTGTATTTCCAGGCCACGCTGACGCCCCAGGCTCCCGGTGCAAGAGAGGAGACGACAACCTTCCGTGTCTGCCGTGCCGGTAGTGCAGGACTTAAGATAGAGGAGGGCTAACCGGCAGCCTTCAGCCTCGTCTTACATCCTTGCAGTTCGGACTGCCTCTACAACAGCAGCTGGATCTGCCGGTCAGGCTGGATGACCTCTCTGCAGAGTGTCAGGAGAGCTCGTCCCTCCGCGGTCGCCATGTTCCTCCAGAGTAAAAACACAAACGCAAATCACTGTCAGTGAGAGAGTACTGTACAGTAACACAGGGAGCAGAGAGCACAAGGATCACAACAGCTGTCACAGATAAAGAAGACAAAGCTAATATTAAAGTAAACAAAAGTACACCCAATCCAAAGAGACACAGAAAAGCACCTCAGTACTTAGCTGACTGATTCAGGTGATGGAGATCAGACACTGACCAATACTGAATGGTCATCCAGCCTACACGGTCTGTATGAAACCACAGAGCTTTAAAGAGATTCAACAAAATCAACATTCTGGGTTGAGGCTATGAAAGTGACACATTTACTCTGACCCCTCTCCCAGAAGCTGAACATGCAGTGAGGGGAAGGTGGGCCTAAGATTAAAAACTGTAGATGGACCAGAAACGCTATCTAGATGAAAATAGCTTTACACACTGAAATCAGGAGGATAATACTGATAATCTGGGTTGATGATCATTTACCAGTTTTCCTACCCTTAGGATGGCGGCAGCAGCAACACAATCCCAGAATATCATTAAGAGTAGTAGTATTGAATGATGGTGTTGTAGCAAAATAATTTGTATCAATTCAACTAAGAATTTTAAAGCTGATTTTCTGACGCTCCAATTACAAACCATGCGGAGGACAGAGACAGTCTCCATATTGCAGGGTTTGTCTGCGATACTATGAGGGACACTGATATTACTTTTTAAAACAAGCAGAGAAATGACAGAATAAGTGATTTTTAAATTATTAAAACCAGTAAATCATGTAAATGACTTACCTGCCAACTATGCGACAAATCTGTCCCACAGCCAGCAGTGGAGCTCAAAGAGCTGGGTAAATTGTTCGCTCACTCATCGGTAGGTGGGCAGGGGGCTGAAGACTATGTCCAGAAGCGTGCAGCAGTGTTTCTTCAGGACCATGCTGCATTGGGTGGACAATAGTAGAGGTTAAAGATACAAAAGGAGTCACACTGCCAATTCAATTCAAAGTTTATTTATATAGAGCCTTTCACAACAAATGTCACAAATCGCTTTACAGAGATCCTTGTCCACGTCTCTTATGAGCAAGCACCACAACGGAGGTGGTAGCGACAGTGGCAAGGAAAACTCCCTCATACTACGAGGAAGAAACCTTGAGAGAAACCAAGTCTGAGGAACCCATCTGCCTTAGGTCAACCTGCATAGTACAAACATTACACTAAGAACTAGACAGAGATATAATGAAGAGCTACAGCTAATGTAGGAACAGGTTATGAAGTATGTATGTGAGTAGGTGCTGGACATTACCCAGCATTGACTTCAACATGAACACTGAGCATGAGAGACAGGCCTGATTCCAGAACATGGATGAATGAACACCTCCAGACTGGACGGCAGGGCATCTCAGTACATGTAAAAAAGAGAGAGAGGGAGCGAGAGAGAGAGAGGGGTTAGGATGGTTGTGTTGTGCTGAGTAGTAGGACAGGCCTGATACCAAGACGCAGGAACTGAACCAAAAAAGGGCAACTCCAGGCAGGCAGCTCAGGACATGAGGGGAGAGAGACAAAAAGATGAAGATTAGAACAAGCTTTAAGTTTAGTGAGAGACCTGTAGCAGAAATAGTTAGAGACCACCCCAATAGTAGTAATAAAAAGCCTGTAATCAGAGCAGGACAGAACTGTGGTGTTATGTAATTAAAACAGGACAGAACACAGAACTGTCGAGTTATCTGAAAGCTGGGGTAAAGAGAAATGTTTTGAATCCAGATTTAAAGACTGAGAATGTGTCTGATTCCCGGATATTAACAGGGAGGTTGTTTCAAAGTTGGGGGGCTTTATAAAAGAACACTCTTCCTCCTGCATTGTTTTTTCTAATACATGGGACTGATAATAGGCCAGAATCTTGCGAGCGTACGTGGAGGGCTGCAAGGTGTAAGAAGTTCCTCCAGATAATGTGGGGTCAAACCATTGAGAGATTATTATGTTAGAAGTATTTTATAATCTATATGAATTTTGACAGGTAACCAGTGTAAGGATGAAAGAATTAGACTAATATGATTAAATTCCATAGCTCTAGTTAGTACCCTTAAGCTGGAGCTTATGAAGCAATTTACATGAAGTTTATAGTATTTACAGAAAGTGTGCAACAATTATTTAAACAAAATTAGGCACATTGTACTAATTATTAGAACACAATTTGTTTTGTAAGCTCATTGACCCTTGACCTACATATACAGGGGAATCCAATTATGAGAAGGAGGTTAAGGCTTTTCTCCTCTTTGCATCTTCTCTGAAGAGTGGCAACATGGGAGCCTCAACACAACTCACAAATGACCTGAAAAAGATTGTTCAACATCATGGTTTAAGGGAAGAATACAAAAAGCTCTCAGATTTCAGCTGTCAGTTTCCACTGTGAGGAACATAGTGAGGAAATGGAAGACCACAGGCACAGTTCTAGTTACGGCCCGAAGTGGCAGGCCAAGAAAAATCTCAGATAGGCAGAATTGAAGGATGGTCAGTCAACCCACAGACCAGCTCCAAAGACCTACATCATCTTGCAGCAGATGGAGTCACTGTGCATCGTTCAACTATTCAGCACACTTTGCACAAGGAGAGGCTGTATGGGAGAGTAATGCAGAAGAAGCCTTTTCTGTGCACAAGCCACAAACAGAGCCGCTGTAGGTCTGCTAAAGTACATTTGGACAAGCCAGCTTCATTTTGGAATAAGGTGCTGTGGGCCGATGAAACTAAAATTGAGTTATTTGGACATAAGGGGGCTGTATGCATGGTGGAAAGACAACAGCATTCCAAGACAAACACTTGCTACCCACAGTAAAATCTGGTGGAGGTTCCATCATGCTGTGGGGCTGTGTGGCCAGCGCAGGTACCGGGAATCTTGTTGAAGTTGAGGGTCACATGGATTCCAGTCAATATCAGCAGATTCTTGAGAACAATATTCAAGAATCAGTGAGAAAGTTGAAGTTGCGTTCTGGAATGGCCATCTCAGTCCCCAGACCTGAATATTACTGAAAATCTGTAGTGTGATTTAAAGCGGACTGTCCATGCTCAGAAATCATCAAACCTGACTGAACTGGAGATGTTTTGCAAAGAAGAATGGTCCAAAATACCTTCAACCAGAATTCAGACTCTACCTTCAACCAGAATTCAGGGGGATCTACTAAATATTAATGTAATTGTTCTTTGAACAGTAAATATCCTAAAATCTTTTCTTAGAAACTTCGAATTTTAATCAATTTGGATCACTGAAAAATTCTCGGGTTTAAACAACCCTGAGAACCAAAATATTCCAAAACAATCCCTTAGAATATTCCAATTTAAAACAAATCTGGACCCCGAAAAATTCAGACAAACTGTGAGACTAAAATCATCTTAAGGCAATGCTTTGAACATCTTTGTCCTTTGAGTCCGGATCACTGCAAAAAGTCAATGGTCTAAAACAAATTTGAAAATTAAAATAACAAAGGGATCCGGGTTAAAGTAACCTGAAGGTCTAAGAATATGGTGTCTCGTAATTAGTAAGACAAGCGGCCTAATAATTAGCTTACAGTCACCTCGGGTACAGAGTCTCGAAGTCAGTAGAGCGCCTGAATTAACTCAGAATCACTCATTGGGATGTCGGCGGCCGCCTCTGTCTGTTTCTGATCCTGTCTCTGAAAACTCTGGACCCAGAGGAATATTGGGATCTCTGTGGAACTTCCAAAACTGTGGTAGTGGGATTTGCTTCTCCGCACTTAAAGAATCAATTCGAGCAGTCAGTCGTAGGAATGTAGAGAAACACTTTAATCCTGCAGTAAACAACCTGTGATGAGGCTGGTGTGAAGTTGATAGACTCCATTGTTTCAAAGTAACAAAATCCACCATCTGTCTGTTTCTGAAAACTACGTATACATAGAATATTAAAACGCCTGAAAAGATTCTCCCACAATATTGCAGCGCCGACGTACAAGACAAGAAAACCAGATTCACCATTTGATATTTTGTGTTACACATATGGAATTTGTCTTCCCCCTGTAACCCAGCTGTGCAGTGAACACACACGCACGCCTGGAGCAGTGGGCAGCCATTGCTGTGGGCCCCAACAAAAGACGGTGAAGGCCTTGCTCAGTGGCCCACAAAAAAAAAAAATTCTCTACAATGTGATTTCCTGGATTTCCTCATTTTGTCTCTCATTAGTTGAAGTGTACCAATGATGAAAATTACGGACCTCTCTAATCTTTCTAAGTAGGAGAACTTGCACAACGAGTGGCTGACTAAATACTTGTTTGCTGTATATTTATATTTAACAGCCCAAACTCAATGTGAAACTGCTTGTACTCGGAAAGATAGTTATAATTACAAACCATAACAGTCAATATTGCAGGATTTGACAGAAATACTATGAGTGACACTGATGTATTACTTTTTAACACAAGCAGAAAAGTGACAGAATAAATGGGTGGAATCAAGTTCATCCTGTAAATCACTTACCTGCAAACTATGCAGTTCACTAACCAGACAGTGTGACTGGGAAGGGCCTGTCAGTCCTGGCCTGGTACCTTCTTGGTGTTCCCGGAAAGAACGATGGACCCCAGGCGGCTCAGTTGAAGCTCATCTCTGGGTTAGAGGACCGGACGCCACGCTGCATCAGGAGGAGAATAGTGGAGAACGATGGTGCCAAAGTCACCTGGCAAACAGGAGACTGTGGCATTACTGTTTAGGGTCAATTCTAAAGTGTTTTACAGAAGAATCTCCAACAGTGAGAACACCGCCCTGAGGACTCGCCCCTCTGTGCCAGAGCAGGTGAAGAGCTGAAGTCCTTGAACCAGTTAGCAGAGGCGAAAAATGGCTGTGGTGATGGAAAAGTCCTCTGCTTTTCCCAGCCACACTGGAAACTTCCAGGTTCTCTCAAGTACAAGAGTGGAGCGACTACCCTGTGTCCGCTGCACGGTAGGGCTGAAAATAAGACCACGGCGTCACAGGCAGCATTCCAGGAGTCACAGACAGCCTCTAGCCTCGTCTTCCGTCGGTGGAGTTTGGACAGCCTCTACAACAACAGCTGGATCTGCCGTAATAGCTTGACGACCTCCTGAGAGCTTGTTCCTCAATGGTCACCTAGGAGTAAAAACACAAACAACGGTCAGTGAGAGAGTACTGTACAGTAACACAGGGAGCAGAGAGCACAAGGATCACAACAAAGCTAATAAAAAGAAGACAAATCCACAAAAGTACCAAGTTCCCCCATTAAAGAGTACAACAGGCTTTATTACCTGAATGTGGTCAATATTCACAGTGGTGATGGTTGCAGTGTGTTACAGTGAACAAGGATTTCATGCTGCGTTTGAATATTGTAATTATGATGTTTCACATTATGCAGTAGAGAGCATGAAAATCAAGGGTAAGATTGATCAACTGAACTGTCAAGTCTGCAGACAAAAGAAATCTGCTCAGAGTAGAAACAGAACCTGATGCACGAGCAAAAGCAGTACTAGTACATACTGACCTAACTGGTCCTATAGAGTCCGTAAATGGGGAGGGGGGCTGAAGCATGGAGCACTGGCCATTAGAAATATGACAGCGTTATGAGTGGATGATGAGGCCCTCTTTATGAGTTTGTCCAGTCTCTTCTTATCTGCCGTCGAGATGCTACAGCCCCAGCAGACCACTCCATAGAAGATGGCAGATGCCACCACTGTGTCGAAGAACGTCCTCAGGAGCGCCCCCTGCACTCCAAAGGACCTCAATCTCCTCAGCAGGTAGAGTCTGCTCTGGCCTTTCTAGTAGAGTGCGGCAGTGTTGACTGACCAGTCCAGTTTGTTTTTCAAATCAACACCCAGGTATTTATAAGAGTCCACACTCGTTTACCCTGCGCACCGCTGCAAGACCACGCTTCTGCTTTACAGCGGAGGCTCCTGATTGGCTAACACCACATTATATACTGACCAATGCAGCTGAAGCTTCATGAATATTAAATGGTCACCAATTTAAGGAGCTTTTGATAGATCCAGGGTTGGAGATCCACTCAGATATTTACTGAGGATTACTCAGATGCAGCCTGTGAACTTCCTGAAAACTAAGGGTAAAACAGTTAAAAGCTTGTCTGTAAACTGAAGGAATCATTGTGTGCTCTCAAACAGTCTGGAGGAACCTGAAAATGCTGCATGATTATCTAGATGAAAATGCCTTTACACAGAACCCAGCTGACCATTGAGTATACAACACACTAAAATCAGGAGGATAATACTGATGATCTGGGTTAATGATACACTTAGGATGGCAGCAGCAAAACAATCTCTGAATATGTGTTGTTGAGAAGAATCTGCAGCAATTCTAATAAGGTTGTTAAAGACAAAGTCTCAATGCTGCAGGGTTTGTCTGAGATACTATGAGTGACACTGATAAATAAAAAGATTAATACAAGCAAAGAAATGACTGAATAAATGTTTAATAAATTAGAAAAAAATATGTAAAATTACCTACCTGCCAACTATTCAGTTCACTAACTGGAGGAGGAGGATAGTAGAGAAGCATTGTGCCAAAGGAATTAACGCTACCGCAGTGCCAAGGGAAGCCGCCTGGCAAAGTCAAGGACATGGGCATCTGGAAAACAGGAGACAGTGGTGTTACTCTTTGGGCTCGATACTTTTTAGTGGTTTTCAGTAGAATCTCCATCAATGCGAACACAGCCCTGAGGGGTTGTCCTTGATTGATGAAGCAGGTGAAGGCAAAGTAGCGGAGGACCTCAAACCGGCTGTGGTGGTGGAAGAGCCCTCAGTATTTTCAGGCCACGCTGACGCCCCCAGCCTCCGGTTTCAGTGTGGACAAAGCTTATGGACACACAAGTGACTCAGAAGCTGAACACTCAAGGAGTCATCAAAAAGTTTAACATTGCTCTGCTCCGACCTGGATAAATTCGCATTTTCAATGGGGCCGCTGGTGCTCCCCATCCAATGTCACAAACACAAAACAAGAAACTCCTTGGCCCCGATACTTTTAAGGGGTTTACCAACAATAAAAACATTGCCCACTGTGAGGATTGAAGAACTAAACCTCGCACCAGTTAGTTGAGGTTAAAACCTTCTGTGGTGGTGGTGGAGCCCTCGGTTTTTCCAGGCCATGCAGACGGCCCCAGACCCTCTCCGGTGCGGGAGTGGAGACAACAACCCTCTATGTCCGCCACGCCGGTAGTGCGGAATTTAAAATGCCCAGCGTTGGAAGAGTCCTGGGCAGCCTACAGCCTTGTCTTCCGTCGGTGGAGTTTGGACTGCCAGCAGCTGTCAAACCTGATGACCACCTTGCAGAGCGCCTGAAGATCTCGCTCCGACAGAAACACAAATGACGGTCAGTGGAACAGAGTACTGTACAGTAACACAGGGAGCAGACAGCACAAGGATCACAACAACTGGCTCAGATAAAGAAGACAAAGCCAATATTAAAGACTACAAAATAGAGATCATCGCTCAACGGATCGTATCGAATGACCTCGAGATTTAAAAGCAGAACCACATCGAAATTTTTTTTTTTTTTTTTAATCTAAATATAAAAAATGTGGAGGATAGAATTACTGCGTTTAAAGGTCACTGCTTTTAGCCATTCAACATGATCACAGGTAGATCACTGAACCTTCATTCTAAATCCAGTGAAACTAACATTAAATTTTTTGTTTAGACAGACAGATGCAGATCCATATGGGCTTATATTCTCTCTTCTCTCCTGTACATAAGGCACTCCTGAACTGATTCTTTTTTTTTTTTTAAGACAAAGTTTTAAAGTTCCTTTAGTGAGTACTTGTAAGAACCAGACAATATTAATATCTAATCATCAGACTGCTGCAAAACAATTACATAATTTAGTGATTAAGATATGTCAGGTGTCATGTCCACACCCACACCACACCATCATACACATAGTCAGCACTGCAACAACAATGGCCTCCTTTTCCAAAAGGGACTTTTTAACTAGAGCTGCACCCTTTCAACCTTTGACAGAGCTCCATGTGACCCATCAGGTTCTCTGCTCGGTCAGATCCCAAGAATATTCTACTGGGCCTATTTTAAGTGGAAATATCCCTACACTAGGACCAGCAGCAGAAAACCCTGAATCTGTACATTGTAGGTTTAGACTGAAAGCTCCCAATAAGTCACGTCCTAGTAAATTCACGGGGCAATGTGTGGAGACTGTAAACCAGTGTTTTACTGTTCTATTACCCAATTTCACCTTCACAGGACTGCACAAATGTTCTGAGAGTGGTAAGTCTGAAACATCCACTGTTAGAATTGTGTCCGTACTGACGGATATGGGTACTGACCCCTCCATAAGTACTGAAACTGCTGCACCAGAGACAACCAAACCGGAATTCATTTCCCAGCAAATCCTTACATTTAGACTGGGTTCCTCACTGCATTTCAAAATCCTCTTTACAGACTGTCTACATTTTCTCCCACCTTATCCTATTCAGCATAGTCTGGATCTGGTTCTGTAACTGAACTCAGGTTATTGCTGCTCTGACCTACTTGATCCAGAGTACGGCTTCTGCTGTGTTGCCACTTTCCTGATCTAAACGCTCTACAAAACAGTCTGATCTCCCACAATTAAAACAAGCACAGTCTCTCCTACCTTCAATCTCACCTGCCTCAGTCAGGCAGTACATTAACTGTGCTTGTAACAACGTCGCCGTATGTATTCATTTCATGTGTTCAGTCCGAAATTAAAATATCAAAAGGGATACGGGTTAAAGTAACCTGAAGGTCTAAGAATACAGTGTATTCTGCTCCTCCAGTTTATTCTAAATTTGTAAGGCAAGCGGTCTAATTAATTTTCTTACAGTCATCTCGGGTACAGAGTCTCGGAGTCAGTAGAGCGCCTGAATTGATGCAGAATCACTGCCTGTTTCTGATCCTGTCTCTGAAAACTCAGTGGCGCCCACAAAAGAAGGTGAAGGCCTTGCTCAAGGAGTGGCAGTTTGACGAGCCCGGGTATCGAACCCACAACGCTGTCATCAATAACCTGAAGCTCTAACCGCTGAGCCACCACTGCCCCTACAGCTGCTTATAGTTACCAGATTGTCGCTATTATTGGGCTTCGAACATCAGGGCTGTTCCTGCATGTTACGTGTTGCTCTGTTCAAAACTACCCATACCAGAATCTTTGTCTAGCTGTTTACTAAACCAGACCGTGAAACAGTCCCTGAAAATCTGGCTGCAGTTTGAACAGTCTTTTCACTAAATGAATTATCTATACACAGCCCGATGAACAACAACCTTCACTCCCTCTACCATTGATGAGGCCTTTTCATCTTGGAGAGAAAAAAAAAGTTTGTGCCCACAAACTTCCTCGTCATTATTAGATACGGTTCTGAATGTCAACCCATAGATAAAACATGCAATTGGCACCATATCTGTTACTGAACTCATTTCATATGAAACCCTTACAAGTATTAAAGCAGCAGTAGGTGGAGGATCCATCTGTCCATCAATAGATTTACTGAATGGTGGTAAAATATTGTAGATAACACGCTCTCCCAGTTTTCTACATAGTCAGCGCAGACGGACTTGTCCTGCAGCCAGCAGTGGAGCGATAAGAGCTGGGGAAACGGCTCCCTCACTCGTCAGTAAGTGGGCAGGGGGCCGAAGACGATAATGCTGGTGTCTGCTTTTTTCACCCAAACAGTGTCCAGAAGCGTACGGCAGTGCTTCTTCAGGGCCACGCTGCATCAAGAGCTTTATCTGGATAAATCTTGGTCTAAAAGTGCTGGCTAAGACTGCTTAGATTACTTAAAGGGAATCAGAAAAACTCTCCTACCTAAAACTGGGTGCAGTGAACTTTCATAACTTCACTGACAATGACTGCTTTAGGGGCTAGAGATTGTATATTTAACAGCCCAAATTCAACAGCAGAACTGTTTGGAAAGATGGAAGAATTTATATAAATTCTAATAAGAATTTTAGAGCAGATTACAAACCACAGTCTCAATACTGCAGGATTTGTCTGAAATACTATGAGTTACATGATTCTGTCACTTTTCTGCTTTTTGTACATCAGTGTCAATCACTTACCTGACACCGGACCAGACACAGCCACAAGCTCTCCCAGTTGTCTACAAAGTCAGCACAGACAGACCTGTCCCGCAGCCAGCAGTGGAGCAAGAAGAGGTGGGGAAACGACTCGCTCACTCTTCGGTAAGCAGGCAGGGGGCCGAAGACGATGATCTCGATTATACTTTTCCGAACAGCGTCCAGAAGTACGACAGTGCTTCTTCAAGGCTACGTTGCATCACGCAGAGAATAGTGGAGAATGATGGTGCCAAAGCCACCTGGAAAACTGGAGACTGTGGTGTTACTCTTTAGGGTCGATACTTAAGAGTTTTACAGAAGAATCTCCAACAGTGAGAACACCGCCCCGAGGAGCTGTCCTCTGTGCCGGAGCAGGTGAGGAGCGAAGGACCTTAAACCGCTTAGCGGAGATATTAAAAAAAAAAAAACGACCGTGGAGGTGGACTCCTCTGCTTTTCCCAGCCACGCTGACACTTCCGTGCCCTCTCCGGTGCGGGAGAGGAGACGACGACCTTCTAAGTCTGCCACGTCGGTACTGCTGGAATTACAGCCTCGTCTTCCGTCTGTGGAGTTTGGACTGCTTCTACAACTGCAGCTGGATCTGCCGTACAAGCTTGACAACCTCCTAGAGAGCTTGTTCCTCCGTGGTCGCCTCTGAGTAAAAAAAAAAACACAGGCGAGACAGAAATGCAGTAACACAGGGAGCAGAGAGCACTAGCATTACAACAACTGGCTCAGATAAAGAAGACAAAGCTAATAAAAAGGGACCCAGTTCCCCATTAAAGAGTACAATACGCGTTATTACCTGAATGTGGTCAATGATCACAGTGGTGATGGTTGCAATGTGTGTTACAATATTCAAACAGCATGAAATCCTTGTTCACTGTAATCATGATGTTTCACATTATGCAGTAGAGAGCATGAAAATCAAGGGCAAGATTGATAAACTGAACTGTGAAGTCTGCAGACAAGAGAAATCTGCATAGAGTAGAAACAGAACCTGATGCACGAGCAAAAGCTGAAATCTAAACTTGCCACTTTTCTGACAGGACAAGTGTCTGATTTAAAAAAAAATAAAATAACGCTCAGTATGTAGGGAGTATCAGCAGTATCACCAAAAGTATCAGCCATAGGCATGTCAAAAGTGGGACTTCATTAAAGAGACTAAACCAGGTGGAGTGTGAATAAAGACAGATGTAAAAAGAGAGTAAAAGTTTAAGCAGCCATGTCCGATCCGCTCACGTGCCACACCTCCCAATAAGATTTTTAAACCAGGTTCTTTTCTTGTAAACAAATGTTTGGTTTTTGTGTGGCAGTTAAATAAATAAATAAATAAATAATTTATTCTAAATATATATTCACAGAACAGCAGCTTTTTTGCAGCAGTTAGAGCACAAAAGTCAGTCTGAGAAATCTGGCAGAAATCTGATTCCCAAAAATACCCCTGTATTTGGGGCTGTAATTTGGAGTTCAGTGAGTCTCAGAGAACAGAGGACTGATTTAAGTTGCAGATACCTAAAGAAAGAGGTATTGGACACATTACATTGCTCTTTAATAGCCTAGAAAGATCTTAACCCATTTTCAATGCAAATATCACCTGGAGGTCGAGCTCCTGTGCTCTTCCATTGGGGGCAATGAAACAGCATTCCCCATCAGTAAATTATGATTATGAAAGAGAGGAGAGTGCTATATAAGAGTTTGTTTGCCTAAACAAGAGCTCTAGCCAGCTGCAACCGAGCCAATGAATGGGGTCATGTGACTCCCCCTAAAGTAGTTTTCTGACGATACAATTGCGAACCTTGCGGAGAACAGAGACAGTCTCCATACTGCAGGGTTTGTCTGAGATACTATGAGGGACACTGATATATTACTTTTTAAATCAAGCAGAAAAATGACAGAATAAATGATTATAAAATCCAGTAGATCATGTAAATTATTACCTGCCCACTATCCAGTTGCCTACCCTGGGGTCCTGTCTTTTTCCGAGTGGTGTCCAGAAGTGTGTGGCAGAGCTCCTTCCGGGCCTCACTGCATCAGGCAGAGAAAAGTGAAGAATGATGGTACTGAAGCCACCTGGTGATGTCCAGGACTCCTGAAAAAAAGACTGAGTCGTTACTCTTTGGTCCCGATACTCTTAAGGGTTTTACAGTAGAACCTCCAACAACGAAAATACAGTCCTGAGGAGTTGTCCTCGGTAAGGGAGCAGGTGAAGTCGAAGAACTGAACCTTGCGCCAGTTGGTTGAGGTAAAAACCGTAGTGATTGAGGAGCCCTCGGCTTTTCCAGGCCATGCCAACGGCCCTAGGTCCTTTCCAGTGCAGGAGTGGAAACAACAACCCTCTGTGTCTGCCGTGCCGGTAGTGCTGGATTTAAGATGGCCAGCGTTGGAGGAGTCACGGGCAGCCTCGACTTCCGTCTGTGGAGTTTGTACAGCCTCCAACAACAGCAGCAGTCAAACTTGATGACCTCCTTGCAGAGCACCAGATGATGTCGCTCCTCAGCAGTCGCCAAGTTTCTCGAGTATAAACACAGACAGAAACGCAAACGACAGTCAGTGAGACAGAGTACTGCACAGTAACACAGGGAGCAGAGAGCAAAAGGATCACATTAACCGACTCAGATAAAGACGATAAAGCTAATATTAAAGACTATAAAGTAGGGACTCAACTGTTCGTGTCGAATCAGTTTTAAAAGCAGAATCGCATCAAAATAAAAAAAAATATATAGAAAAAGTGTAGGATAGGATTACTGCGTTTATATGTCAATGCTTTTAGCCATTCAACATTGCCACAGGTAGACATGGGACATTGAGCATAGTAAGGCCCATCAGCTGTTTTGCTTGCACCACTTTAACCAGAGATGCTCCCTTTATTGACCCAATATCATTCATTCTGAGACCAGAAATGTTTTGGAAATTCGTCAACAAAAGTCATTAGTCTCAGTTTCGCCATTCTCACTTGGCAGCTCAGATCTTGACCGTGTAACAGAAGTATCATCAATTATTTATAGCCTCAATATACTTATACTGGTTATACTGATTTCCCACAATTAAAACAAGTACATTCTCTTCTGCCTTCAGTAGCGCCTGCTCCAGAGTCTCCTGCCTCAGTCCGGCAGTACATTAACTGAGCTTGTGACAATGTCTCCTGTATTAATTTCATGTGTAGGCCGAAATCTTTGGGTATTAAACTCTGCTCTGTTGTTTTAGAATCATGGAAATATTATCACAATTATTATTATTATTATTATTATTATTTTCATCATCATCAGTTCCAAAACCTTGCTTCAGAATCTTTGAATTTTCTAAAAAATAAATTTGGATCCCTTTACAAAATTATCCTAAAACATTGTCTAAATATCTAGATTCTCAGGGTTGTTAACAACAGAGAATTTGTTAGGGATCGAAATGTATCGCAATTCAAAGTTTCCAAGACAACTGTGAGACTGAAATGATCTTAAGGCAATGCTTTGGACATCTTCGTCCTTTGAGTCCGGGTCGCTGCAAAAACTCAATGACCTAAAACTAATTTGAAAATTAAAATATCAAAAGGGATCTGGGATAAAGTAACCTGAAGGTCTAAGAATATGGTGTCCCGTCTCCTCCTGTTTATTCTAAATTCGTAAGGCAAGCGGTCTAATTAATTTACTTAGTCACCTCGGGTACAGAGTCTCAGAGTCAGTAGAGCTCCTGAATTGACTCAGAATCACTCATTGGGATGTGGGCGGCCGCCTCTGTCTGTTTCTGATCCTGTCTCTGAAAACTCTGGACCCAGAGGAATATTGGGATCTCGGTGGAACCTCCAAAACTGTGGTAGTCTGATTTACTTCTCCGCGCTTAAAGAATCAACTCCAGTCAGTCAGTCTAAGGAATGTAGAGAAACACTTTAATCCTGCAGTAAACGTAACGCCGGTGGAAGGTGCGCTGGTTTTCATCCCCTTTGATGTCCTATGCTGATCAAGCTGGTGATTTCTGAGCCCCCTGTGATGAGGATGGTGTAAAGTTGATAAGTTGTGAAAGTTGATTCCATTGTGTGAAAGTAACAAAAGCCACCATCTGTCTGTTTCTGAAAAACAATGTATACATAGAATATTGAAACGCCAAGAAAGATTTCTTGCTTGTTTGTGGGTGACCAAATACTTATTTTCCACCATAATTAACAAATAAATTCTTTAAAAATCCTACAACGTGATTTCCTGGATTTTTCTCCTAGTTTTGTCTCTCATAGTTGATGTACATATGATGAAAATTACAGACCTAGTAGGAGAACTTGCACAATCAGTGGCTGACTAAATACTTTTTTGCCCCACTCAATGCGAAGCTACTTGTACTCGGAAAGATGGAAGAATTTATATAAATTATTTATATAAATAAAGATTTTTAAAGCAGATTTTTCAATGTCACAATTACAAACCATGCGGGGCACAGACAGTATTTTAGACAAATCATGCAGTATGGAGACTGAGTTACACTGATATACTACTTTTTAATACAAGCAGAAAAGTGACAGAATAAATGAGTGGAATCAAGTAAATCATGTAAATCACTTACCTGCAAACTATGCAGCTTACTAACCTGACAGTGTGAATAGAAAGGGTTCCAGGAGAGAACAATGGACCCCAGGCGGCTCAGGTGAAGCTCCTCTCTGTGGTAGAGGACCAGACGCAGTTGAAAGCTCTCCCAGTTCTCTACGAAGTCAGCGCAGAAGGACCTGTCCCAGCAGCCAGCAGCGGAGCGATAAGAGCTGGGGAAATGGCTCGCTCACTCGACGGAAAGTGGGGAGGGGGCCGAAGACGATGATCCTGGTGTCTGGCTTTTTCCCCGAATGGTGTCCAGAAGCGTATGGCAGTGCTTCTTCAGGGCTGCGCTGCATCAGGCAGAGAATAGTGGAGAACGATGGTGCTAAAGCCACCTGGCGATGTCCAGGACACAGGCACCTGGAAAACAGGAGACCGTGACATTACTCTTTAAGGTCAATACTTTTAAGGGTTTTACAGAAGAATCTCCAACAGTGAGAACACCGCCCTGAGGAGTTGTCCTCGGTGCCTGAGCAGGTAAAGAGAAGAGGTCCTCGAACCACTTAGCAGAGGTGAAAAATGGCTGTGGTTGTGGAGGAGCCCTCTGCTTTTCCCAGCCATGTTGGCACTTCAGGTCCTCTCAGGTGCGGGAGTGGAGATGACGACCCTCTGTGTCCGCCATGACGATAGAGCTGGAATTAAGACTGTCGCATTGGAGGAGTCACGGGCAGCCTCCGGTCTCGTCTTCCATCGGTGGAGTTCCCTCTAAAACAGCAGCTAGATCTGCCGTAATAGCTTGACCTCCTGAAGAGATCATTCCTCCGTGGCAAACACAGACAGAAACGCAAGCGACGGTCAGAGAGAGTACTGTACAGTAACACAGGGAGCAGAGAGCACAAGGATAACAACAACTGGCTCAGATAAAGGCGACAAATCCACAAAAACAGTACCAAGTTCACCATTAAAGAGTACAATAGGATTTATTACCTGAATGTGGTCAATGATCACAGTGGTGATGCTTGCAGTGTGTTACAATATTCAAAGCATGAAATGCTTGTTCACTGTAATTATGATGTTTCACATTATGCAGTAGAGAGCATGAAGATCAAGGGTAAGATTGATAAACTGAACTGTGAAGTCTGCAGACAAGAGAAATCTGCTCAGAGTAGAAACAGAACCTGATGCACGAGCAAAAGCAGTACTTGAACTAGTAAATACTGACCTAGCTGATCCAATAGGGCTGGGGGAGGGCGCAGATACAACAAAAGGTTTAGCAGTGAACACTCCTGTGTGTGGGTAAAGATGCCAAAGAAACACTGATAGGTGACTGATGATGTTCTAGATATTGTATTGAAGGAGACTGGGTTGACAATGAGGTTGAAGCATGGAGCACTGGGCATTAGAAATATGACAGCGTTCTGGGTGAATGATGAATAAGTGAGGAAGAATTGAGGACAGACTGACGAATAAAGACTCTGAAATAAACAGAATACATGCACAATATTAAATAAAAGTTCAGAAAGGCTAGCTGTGATGCTGTTGCATATTTATTCACCTACTTATGAGTGTGTTGGCTACAGGATCTATAAATAAAGGCTCTATATAACCTGACATTGTGGTCAGACGTTTATCATAAATATAAAATGTGAACCGATTTTAATGTCTTTTAATTTTTAATAAAATAACGCTCAGTATGTAGGGAGTATCAGCAGTATCACCAGAAGGATCAGCCATGTCAAAAGTGGGACTTCATTACAGAGACTAAACCAGGTGGAGTGTGAATAAAGACAGATGTAAAAACAGAGTAAAAGTTTAAGCAGCCATGTCCGATCCCCTCTCGTGCCACACCTCCCAATAAGATTTGTAAACCAGGTTCTTTTCTTGTAACCAAATGTTTGGTTTGTGTGTGGTAGGCATAAAATAAATACTTTATTTTAAATATATATTCACAGACAAGCAGCTTTTTTGCAGCACAAAGTAAGTCTGAGAAATCTGGTAGAAATCTGATTCCCAAAAATACCCCCCCCACCAAGAAAAAAAAAAAAAAAAAACACTAAGATGATTCCTTATGCAGCTTTTCCAATCTCCAGCTTTTGTGCTTCTGTGTACATTATGGATTAATGGTGTCAGACAGAATCTATGTAGAAATTTCCAGTGGATTATTGGGTGATCAGGATTCCTCAAAGATAAAACGATCATTTCTCATGCATGGTTCTCAAAACATACAAAAAATTACTTAAGATCCTTGGACCACACACAGTCCAACCCGTCTACAAGAGGCTCAAAGTAAAAAATTGTAAATACTGGAAGCCGAGCAAGACTGGAGTAAAGCACTTTAAGCATTAGGTGAGGCTGTAATTTGGAGTTCAGTGAGTCTCAGAGAACAGAGGACTGATTTAAGGTGCAGATACCTAAAGAAAGAGGTATTGGGCACATTACATTGCTCTTTAATAGCCTGGAAAGATCTTAACCCATTTTTCAATGCAGATATCACCTGGAGGTCGAGCTCCTGTGCTCTCCCATTGGGGGCAATGAAACAGCATTCCCCATCAGTAAATTATGATTATGAAAGAGTGCTCATGCTATATAAGAGTTTGTTTGCCTAAACAAGAGCTCTAGCCAGCTGCAACCAAGCCAATGAATGGGGTCATGGGACTCCCCCTAAAGTAGTTTTCCGACGATACAATTACAAACCATGTGGAGAACAGAGACAGTCTCCATACTGCAGGGTTTGTCTGAGATACTATGAGGGACACTGATATATTACTTTTTAAATCAAGCAGAGAAGTGACAGAATAAATGATTATAAAATCCAGTAGATCATGTAAATTATTACCTGCCCACTATCCAGCTGCCTACCCTGGGGTCCTGTCTTTTTCCGAGTGGTGTCCAGAAAGTGTGTGGCAGAGCTCCTTCCGGGCCTCACTGCATCGGGCAGAGAAAAGTGGAGAATGATGGTACTGAAGCCACCTGGTGATGTCCAGGACTCCTGAAAAAAAAGACTGAGTCGTTACTCTTTGGTCCTGATACTCTTAAGGGTTTTACAATAGAACCT
Source organism: Salminus brasiliensis (assembly GCF_030463535.1). Taxonomy (NCBI): domain Eukaryota; kingdom Metazoa; phylum Chordata; class Actinopteri; order Characiformes; family Bryconidae; genus Salminus; species Salminus brasiliensis. The sequence goes on from NC_132891.1 coordinate 19,848,049, forward strand.
CCAACAACGAAAATACAGCCCTGAGGAGTTGTCCTCGGTGAGGGAGCAGGTGAAGTCGAAGAACTGAACCTTGCGCCAGTTGGTTGAGGTAAAAACCTCGGCTTTTCCAGGCCATGCCAACGGCCCTAGGTCCTTTCCAGTGCGGGAGTGGAGACAACAACCCTCTGTGTCCGCCGTGCCGGTAGTTCTGGATTTATGATGGCCAGCGTCGGAGGAGTCACGGGCAGCCTCGACTTCCGTCGGTGGAGTTTGTACAGCCTTCAACAGCAGCAGCAGTCAAGCTTGATGACCTCCTTGCAGAGCACCAGGAGATGTCGCTCCTCAGCAGTCACCAAGTTTCTCGAGCATAAACACAGACAGAAACGCAAACGATGATCAGTGAGACAGAGTACTGTACAGTAACACCGGGAGCAGAGAGCACAAGGATCACATCAACCGACTCAGATGAAGACGACAAAGCTAATATTAAAGACTATAAAGTAGGGACTCAACTGTTCGTGTCGAATCAGTTTTAAAAGCAGAATCGCATCGAAATAAAAAAATATATAGAAAAAGTGTAGGATAGGATTACTGCGTTTATATGTCAATGCTTTTAGCCATTCAACATTGCAACAGGTAGACATGGGACATTGAGCATAGTAAGGCCTATCAGCTGTTTTGCTTGCACTACTTTAACCAGAGATGCTCCCTTTATTGACCCAATATCATTCATTCTGAGACCAGAAATGTTTTGGAAATTCGTCAACAAAAGTCATTAGTCTCAGTCTCATCATTCTCACTTGGCATCTCAGATCTTGACCGTGTAACAGAAGTATCAGCAATTATTTGTACCCTCAACATATTTATACTGGTTATACTGATTTCCCACAATTAAAACAATTAAATTCTTTTCTACCTTCAATCTCACCTGCTCCAGAGTCTCCTGCCTCAGTCCGGCAGTACATTAACTGAGCTTGTAACAATGTCTCCTGTATTAATTTCACGTGTAGTCCGAACTCTTTGGGTATTAAACTATGCTCTGTTTTAGAACCATGGAAATATTATCAAAATTATTATTATTAACATCATCATCTCTTCATCATCATTTCTAAAACCTTGCTTCAGAATCTTTGAATTTTCTAAAAAATAAATTTGGATCCCTTTACAAAATTATCCTAAAACATTGTCTGAATATCTAGATTCTCAGGGTTGTTAAAACCAGAGAATGTTTCAGGGATCGAAATGTATCGCAATTCAAAGTTTCCAAGACAACTGTGAGACTGAAATGATCTTAAGGCAATGCTTTGGACATCTTCATCCTTTGAGTCCGGGTCGCTGCAAAAACTCAATGACCTAAAACTAATTTGAAAATCATCAATGAAAATGAAAATATCAAAGGGATCTGGGATAAAGTAACCTGAAGGTCTAAGAATACAGTGTCCCGTCTCCTCCTGTTTATTCTAAATTCGTAAGGCAAGCGGTCTAATTAATTAGCTTACAGTCACCTCGGGTACAGAGTCTCGGAGTCAGTAGAGCGCCTGAATTGACTCAGAATCACTCATTGGGATGTGGGCGGCCGCCTCTGTCTGTTTCTGATCCTGTCTCTGAAAACTCTGGACCCAGAGGAATATTGGGATCTCGGTGGAACCTCCAAAACTGTGGTAGTCTGATTTACTTCTCCGCGCTTAAAGAATCAACTCTATCAGTCAGTCTTAGGAATGTAGAGAAACACTTTAACCCTGCAGTAAACGTAACGCTGGTGGAAGGTGCGCTGGTGTTCATCACATTTAATGTCCTATGCTGATCAAGCTGATGATTTCTGAGCCCCCTGTGATGAGGCTGGTGTAAAGTTGATAGACTCAAAAAAAAAAAAAAAAAAAAAACATCTGTCCGTTTCTGAAAACAATGTATACATAGAATATTGAAACATCTGAAGATTCCCCTACAATATTGCAGCGTCGACATACAAGACAAGAAAACCAGATTCACCATTTGACATTTTTTGTTACACTGATGGGATTTTCTTTCCTCCGTAACCCAGCTGTGCAGAGAACACACAGTGAAACACACACAGTGGACAGTGAGCCCATGTGGTTGGAGCAGTGGGCAGCCATTGCTGCGGTGCCCACAAAAGAAGGTGAAGGTTCTTGCTCAAGAGTGGCAGTTTGCAGAGCCCGGGTATCAAACCCACAACACTGTCATCAATAGCCTGGAGCTCTAACTGCTGAGCCACCACTGCCCCCTACAGCTGCTTATCGTTACCAGATTGTCTCTATTATTATTGGGCTTCGAACATCAGGGCTGTTCCTGCACGTTACGTGCTGCTCTGTTCAAAACTACCCATACCAGAATCTTTGTCTAGCTGTTCACTAAACCAGCCTGTGAAACAATCCCTGATAATCTGACTGCAGTCTGAAGAGCCTTTTCACTAAATAAATGATCTATATACAGCCTGATTATGAACAACGTTCACTCCACAACAACAATATTCGGGGTGACTCATTAAGTAATCTAAGCAGTCTTAGCCAGCACCTTTTGAACAAGATTACCCCAGATAAAGCTCTTAAAGGGAAACAGAAACCCTCCTACCTAAAATTGGGTGCAGTGGTAAATTTAACTCTACTTGGCAATCTGTCTTGACTTAAACAGACAATATGGACATTGATGATTAATTGGCTGGTTAGCACCCAGTGTAATCTATTTCACTATTTAAAATTCTGCAGTCATTTACATTTACTCTCTTACCCTTTGTGTTTATTTGGACACTTGTATGTGCTTTTATAACTTTTATAAAATTACCTGTATTTTTAGAGTTAAGAATTTAAAATTTAGCACAAATGCAAAAAGACTCCAAGACCAATGTAATGCACAGACATATGCTCTAAATTTAGTTTCACAGAGAGTAAACTAAGGTGGTTCACTTCAGACGGGCCTGGACATGTACTGGCTTAAGCAGGTTGGAGGTTTGGAGTCTGACTGTTTGAGGCTGTGGACAGGTGTCCATTATACAGATAACGAGGTCAAACAGGTGCCATTAATACAGGTAACGAGTGGAGGACAGAAGAGCTTCTTAAAGCTACAGGTCTGTGAGAGCCAGAAATCTTGCTTGTTTGTGGGTGACCAAATACTTATTTTCCACCATAAATTACAAATAAATTCTTTAAAAATTCTACAATGTGATTTCCTGGATTTTTTCCTCATTTTGTCTCTCATAGTTGAAGTGTACCTATGATGAAAATTACAGACCTAGTAGGAGAACTTGCACAATTAGTGGCTGACTAAATACTTTTTTGCCCAACTCCTGCTTGTACTCAGAAAGATAGAAGAATTGATAAATTCTAATTAGATTTTTAAAGCAGATTGTCAGACGTTACAATTACAAACCGTGACAGAATCAATACTGCAGGACCTGTCTGAAATACTATGAGTGAGACTGATATTACTTTTTAATACAAGCAGAAAAGTGACAGAATAAATGGGTGGAATCAAGTAAATCATGTAAATCACTTACCTGCAAACTATGCAGTTCACTTAGCGGACAGTGTGACTGGGAAGGGCCTGTCAGTCCTGGCCTGGCACCTTCTTGATGTTCCCGGAGAGAACGATGTACCCCAGACGGCTCAGGTGGAGCCCATCTCTGCGTTAGAGGACTGGGCACAGCCAAAAGTCTGAGGAACCCATCTGCCTTAGGTCGACCTGCACAGCACAAACATTACACTAAGAACTAGACAGAGAGATAATGAAGAGCTATAGCTAATGTAGGAACAGGTTATGAAGTTTGTGTGAGTAGGTGCTGGAAATATGCTCAGTGTTAATGTTAAAGTCAATGCCGAGTAGAGCGACAGGCCTGATTCCAGAACATGGATGAATGAACACCTCCAGACTGGGCGGCAGGGCATCTCAGTACATGTAAAAAAGAGGGAGAGGGAGCGAGGGAGAGAGGGGTTAGGATGGTTGTGTTGTGCTGAGTAGTGGGACAGGCCTGATACCAAGACGCAGGAACTGAACCAAAAAAGGGCAACTCCAGGCAGGCAGCTCAGGACATGAGGAGAGAGAGAGAGAGAGAGAGAGAGAGAGAGAGAGAGAGAGAGAGAGAGACATTAAAAAGGAAATTAGAACAAGCTTTATGTTTAGTGAGAGACCTGTAGCAAAAATAGTTAGAGAGACCACCACAATAGTAGTAATAAAAAGCCTGTAATCAGAGCAGGACAGAACTGTGGTGTTATGTAATTAAAACAGGACAGAACACAGAACTGGTGAGTTATCTGAAAGCTGGTGGAAAGAGAAAAGTTTTTAATCCAGATTTAAAGACTGAGAGTGTGTCTGATTCCCATATATTAACAGGGAGGTTGTTCCAAAATTGGGGAACTTTATAAAAGAACGCTCTTCCTCCGGCATTGTTTTTTTCTAATACGCGGGACTGATAATAGGCCAGCATCTTGCAAGCGTAGTGTACGTGGAGGGCTGTAAGAAGTTGCTCCAGATAATGTGGGGTCAGACCATTGAGAGATTATTGTTAGAAGTAGTCTTTTATAATCTTATAATTTTATCTTTTATAATTTTAACAGGTAACCAGTGTAAGGATGAAAGAACTGGACTAATATGATTAAATTCCCTAGCTCTAGTTAGTACCCCTAAGCTGGAGCTTATGAAGCAATTTACATGAAGTTTATAGTATTTACAGAAAGTGTGCAACAATTATTTAAACAAAATTAGGCACATTGTACTAATTATTGGAACACAATTTGTTTTGTAAGCTCATTGACCCTTGACCTACATATACAGGGGAATCCAATTATGAGAAGGAGGTTAAGGCTTTTCTCCTCTTTGCATCTTCTCTGAAGAGTGGCAACATGGGAGCCTCAACACAACTCACAAATGACCTGAAAAAGATTGTTCAACATCATGGTTTAAGGGAAGAATACAAAAAGCTCTCAGATTTCAGCTGTCAGTTTCCACTGTGAGGAACATAGTGAGGAAATAGAAGACCACAGGCACAGTTCTAGTTACGGCCCGAAGTGGCAGGCCAAAAAAAATCTCAGATAGGCAGAATTGAAGGATGATCAGTCAACCCACAGACCAGCTCCAAAGACCTACATCATCTTGCAGCAGATGGAGTCACTGTGCATTGTTCAACTATTCAGCACACTTTGCACAAGGAGAGGCTGTATGGGAGAGTAATGCAGAAGAAGCCTTTTCTGCGCACAAGCCACAAACAGAGCCGCTGTTTGTTAATTGAGTTATTTGGACATAAGGGGGCTGTATGCATGGTGGAAAGAGAACAGCATTCCAAGACAAACACTTGCTACCCACAGTAAAATCTGGTGGAGTTCCATCATGCTGTGGGGCTGTGTGGCCAGTGCAGGTACTGGGAATCTTGTTAAAGTTGAGGGTCACATGGATTCCAGTCAATATCAGCAGATTCTTGAGAACAATGTTCAAGAATCAGTGAGAAAGTTGAAGTTGAGCCAGGGCTGGATACTGCAACAAGACAATGACCCTAAACACTGTTTAAAATCTACTAAGGCATTCATGCAGAGGAACAAGTACAACCTTCTGGAATGGCCACCTCAGTCCCCAGACCTGAATATTACTGAAAATCTGTAGTGTGATTTAAAGCGGACTGTCCATGCTCAGAAATCATCAAACCTGACTGAACTGGAGATGTTTTGTAAAGAAGAATAGTCCAAAATACCTTTAACCAGAATTCAGACTCTCATTGGAAGCTATAGCAAGCGTTTAGAGGCTGTTATTTCTGCAAAAGGGGGATCTACTAAATATTGATGTAATTGTTCTTTCAACAGTAAATATCCTAAAATCTTGTCTTAGAAACTAATAAATCTCGGGTTTAAACAACCCTGAGAACCAAAATATTCCAAAACAATCCCTTAGAATATTCCAATTTAAAACAAATCTGGACCCCGAAAAGTTCCCAGTTCAGACAAACTGTGAGACTAAAATCATCTTAAGGCAATGCTTTGAACATCGTTGTCCTTTGAGTCCGGATCACTGCAAAAAGTCAATGGTCTAAAACAAATTTGAAAATTAAAATATCAAAGGGATCCGGGTTAAAGTAACCTGAAGGTCTAAGAATATGGTATCTCGTAATTAGTAAGACAAGCGGCCTAATAATTAGCTTACAGTCACCTTGGGTACAGAGTCTCGGAGTCAGTAGAGCGCCTGAATTGACTCAGAATCACTCACTGGGATGTCGGCGGCCGCCTCTGTCTGTTTCTGATCCTGTCTCTGAAAACTCTGGACCCAGAGGAATATTGGGATCTCTGTGGAACCTCCAAAACTGTGGTAGTGGGATTTGCTTCTCCGCACTTAAAGAATCAACTCGATCAGTCAGTCTTAGGAATGTAGAGAAACACTTTAATCCTGCCACCATCTGTCTGTTTCTGAAAACAACGTATACATAGAATATTAAAACGCCTGAAAAGATTCCCCCACAATATTGCAGCGTCGACGTACAAGACAAGAAAACCAGATTCACCATTTGATATTTTTGTTACACATATGGAATTTGCCTTCCCCCTGTAACCCAGCTGTGCAGAGAACACACACACGCCTGGAGCAGTGGGCAGCCATTGCTGTGGGCCCCAACAAAAGACGGTGAAGGCCTTGCTCAGTGGCAGTTTGCCGAGCCCAGGTATCTAACCCACAAAAAGAATTCTCTACCATGTGATTTCCTGGATTTCTCATTTTGTCTCTCATTAGTTGAAGTGTCCCTATGATGAAAATTACAGACCTCTCCAAGTAGGAAAACTTGCACAACCAGTGGCTGACTAAATACATGTTTGCTGTATATTTATGTTTAACAGCCCAAACTCAATGTGAAACTGCTTGTACTCGGAAAGATGGTAAAAATGTATATAAATTCTAATAAGATTTTTAAAGTAGATTTCCCGACGTTACAATTACAAACCATAACAGTCTCAATACTGCAGGAGTTGTCTGAAATACTATGAGTGACACTGATGTATTACTTTTTAATACAAGCAGAAAAGTGACAGAATAAATGAGTGGAATCAAGTAAATCATGTAAATCACTTACCTGCAAACTATGTAGTTCACTAACCAGACAGTGTGACTGGGAAGGGCCTGTCAGTCCTGGCCTGGTACCTTCTTGATGTTCCCGGAAAGATGGACCCCGGCAGCTCAGGTGAAGCTCATCTCTGTGTTAGAGGACCAGACGCCACACTGCATCAGGAGGAGAATAGTGGAGAACGATGGTGCCAAAGTCACCTGGCGACGTCCAAGACACGAGCACCTGGAAAACAGGAGACCGTGGCATTACTGTTTAGGGTCAATTCTTTTAAGTGTTTTACAGAAGAATCTCCAACAGTGAGAACACCGCCCTGAGGAGTCGTCCTCTGTGCCGGAGCAGGTGAAGAGCCGAGGTCCTTGAACCAGTTAGCATAGGCAAAAATAGCTGTGGTGATTGAGGAGCCCTCAACTTTTGCCAGCCACGCTTGACGCTTCCAGGCCTTCTCAGGTACAGGACTGAAAATAAGACCACGGCATCACAGGCAGCATTCCAGGAGTCACTGGCAGCCTCTAGCCTCGTCTTCCGTCTGTGGAGTTTGGACAGCCTCTACAACAACAGCGTGATCTGCCATAATAGCTTGACGACCTACTGAGAGCTTGTTCCTTCACGGTCATCTCGGAGTAAAAACACAGACAACAGTCAGTGAGACAGTACTGTACAGCAACACAGGGAGCAGAGAGCACAAGGATCACAACAAGAAGACAAAGCTCATAATCAACATATCCACAAAAGTGGCACCAAGTTCACCATTAAAGAGTACAATAGGCTTCATTACCTGAACGTGGTCAATGATCACAGTGGTGATGGTTGCAGTGTTTTACAACATTCAAACAGCATTAAATCCTTGTTCACTGTAATTATAATGATTCACATTATGCAGTAGAGAGCATGGAGATCAAGGGTAAGATTGATAAACTGAACTGTGAAGTCTGCAGAACTAGTTAATACTGACCTAGCTGATCCTATAGATCCAGTAAAGGGGGGGGGCTGAAGCATGGATCACTGAAATATGACAGCGTTCTGGGTGACTGATAAAAGAATTGAGGACAGGCTGATGAATAAAGACTATGAAAAACAGAATACATGCATAACATTAAATAAAAGTTCAGAAAGGCTCCAGGTCTATATCATAGTGCTACTAAATTAGTTCATTGAAAGAGAGATGTGTATACGCTCAACAGGCAGGAGAAACAAAGCTAATAATTACCACTCAAAGCTTAGATCAAGACACCAGCTTTAACCTGCCTCTGACCGTTTTCACTGGTTAAACTATGGGGTTTTAGCGCCCCCACAAGGACGAAAAGAGGAATAGCAATAGCCTCTGAGCAGTAGTTCAAAAAACACCAGGACGTTGACTAAGAACACAAATTTAGCACATATCCACAGAATTACACCATCCATACTAACCTAAAACAGCTCAGTAGCGTGAAACATGAAGAAATAACAGAAACCATGAATATTCAGTAATACATAGGTAAATACTGAAGCTACACTGCTAAGGAGATAGCTAGCATAGCAACAGAACTAAACCATTCCCAAACTAAATGAACAGCAGCTTACTTCGTGTCACAGACTCTAAATTAAAGGCACCCACAGTCACACAGCTTGAGCAGTTTCTAAAGTTCAGTCTTCCAGAGGAGCTACAGAGCTCGGTCACACCGGCTCGTTTGCCCTGCGCACTGCTGCAAGACCACGCTGCTGCTTTACAGCGGAGGCTCCTGATTGGCTGAGACTCCGCATTATATACTGACCAATGCGGCTGAAGCTTCGTGAATATTAAATGAGGTCAATAATTTAAGGAGCTTTTGGACAGATCCAGGGTTGAAGATCCACTCAGACATTTACTGAGGATTACTCAGATGCAGCCTGTGAACTTCCAGAAATCTAAGGGTGAAACAGTTAAAGCTACTGAGAGAGGTTTGGCCGATTCGTCTCCAAATGAAACAGTAAAATGTATTTGTAAATCTGTTGCTGTGAGCTCTGAACCATTATGTGAACAGTCATTGCTCTGTAAGCAGGGGATAACCTCAGCAGCTATATATATATATTCAATGACTCTACATTGACAGAAAGAAAGCATAACCTTTCAAAGAGGAGAGTATTTGGATCAGGATGCTACACTTACAAACATGACAGATAGAAGCTAGAACTTTCTTTCAGTGTGTTCCAGAACACCAAACCCAGACTGACCAGTCAGTGGCATATGATGATGTCCATGGTGAGAGGTGTCTGGAGGAACCTGAACATGTTGCATGATTATCTAGATGAAAAGGGTTTTACACAGAACCCAGCTGACCCAAACACACATTATCAGGAGGATTATAATGATGATCTGGATTAATGATAATTTACCAGTTTTCCTACACTTAGGATGGCAGCAGCAGCACAAGCCCAGAATAGTGTTGTTGAGGTGGAAGAATGTGTAAATTCTAATAAGGTTCTTAAAGACAAAGTCTTGATACTGCAGGGTTTGTCTGTACTATGAGGGACACTGATAAATTAAATTTAATACAAGCAGAGAAGTGACAGAATAAATGGTTAATAAATTAGAAAAGAAATGATGTAAAATTACTTACCTCCCAACTATTCAGTTCACTAACGCCAGGAACTTGCGGCCCCCTGTGATGAGGCTGGTGTAAAGCTGATAGACAGATGGCCACGTTTGTTTTGTTGTTTCTGAAAACAAATAGATACATAGAATATTGAAAGACGTACAAGACAAGAAAACCATATTTGATATTTTTTGTGACAGATGGAATTTGGCTGTCTCAAACCCCCAACCCTGAGCCACCACTGAGCTACCACTGCCCCTACAGACACCACTGCCCCTACAGGGGTTTATTGCTCCTCCCATCCTGAGGAGTTGTCCCCACTGCCCCTACAGGGGTTTATCATCATTACCCCTGTAATCGTTATCGTAAATTTTTACTATTACTATGGGCTTCGAACCACCATTTCTTATCATAGCCACGATCATGCTGTTGCTGCACATTACACATGTTGCTCTGTTCAAAACTACCCATACCAGAATCTTTGTCTAGCTGTTCACTAAACCAGACTGTGAAACAGTCCCTGAAAATCTGGCTGCAGTTTGGAAGAGTCCTTTCACTAAGTGAATTATCTATATACAGCCTGATGATGAAAAACCACGTTCACTCCCTCTACCATTAATGAGGCCTTTTCATCTTGGAGAAAAAAAAGGAGTAAATGTCTTAAATCTGTTTATTGATAAAAGGTTTGAATCTTTTGAACTTAGAACTGAATTTAATCTTCAAGCTCATTTTTTTCAGGTATTTGCAGCTACGTAGTTTTGTGTCCACAAACTTCCTCGTCATTATTACATACGGTTCTGAACGTCAACCCACAGATAAAAAAATTTAATTGGCACCATATCTGTTACTGAACTCATTTCATATTAAACCCTTACAAGTATTAAAGCAGCAGTAGGTGGAGGATCCATCAGTCCATCAATATATTCACTGAATGGTGGTAAAATATAGTAGAGAACACTCCTCATCTACATGTTTAAACACATTATAATTCAGTTTAAAATGGCTGGCAGAATTTGTTTAAAGCATAGTGTGAAGAGCTGGGAAAAGGACTAGCGCACTCATCAGTAAGTGATCAGGGGGCCGAAAGTCTTTTTCTGAACTGTGCACAGAAGCGTGCAGCAGTGCTCCTTTAGGAAGAGAACAGTAAAGTATAACCGTGCCGAAGAGTCATGCTGCCACAATGGAAGCCACTCTGCAACAACCAGGACACGGGCGCCTGGAAAACAGGAGACTGTGGCGTTACTCTTTGTGCTACGATACTTTTCAGTGTTTTACAGAAGAATCTTTAACAGTGAGAACACCGCCCTGAGGAGTCACCCTCGGTGCCGGAGCAGGTGAAGAGCAGAGGACCTCGAACCAGTTAGCAATTTTCCAGGCCACGCTGACACCCCCAGGCTCACAGATGCAGGAATGGTGATGACCCTCTGTGTCCGCTGCACCGGTGGTGCTGGAATTAAGACAGCCTAATTGAAGGAGTCACACGCAGCCTCCAGCCTCGTCTTCCATCTGGCGAGTTTGGACTGCCTCTACAACAGCAGCTGGATCAGCCGGTCAAGCTAGAGAGCTAGAAAGCTTGTTCCGCCGTGGTCGCCATGTTCCTCGAGCAAACACAGACAGAAACGCAACAGACGGTCAGTGAGACAGAGTACTCTGGAAGGCTATTAATGAAAACACTAGCTGTCAAGCATTTAGCTTCAAAATCTGAGGTTTGGGTTGTGCATAGAACTGAACTGAACTGTGAAGTCTGCAGACAAGAGAAATCTGCTCAGAGTAGAAACAGAATCTGATACACGAGCAAAAGCAGTACTAGTACATACTGACCTAGCTGGTCCTATAGATCCAGTGTCCAGAAGAGGGTTGTAGATACACTCTGGCGTTTACTGAGGATTACTCGGGTGTAGTCTGTGTACTTCCTAAAAACTAAGGATGAAACCATAAAAAGCTACTGAGAGATAGTACACACTATCCAAAGAGAGAGAGGAAAGCACCTCAGTACTCAGCTGATTCAGATACTGGAGATCAGACACTGAACAACACTGACTACTGCTACAGGGTCTGTAATGAACCACAGAGCTTTAAAGAGATTCAACAAAATCAACACTCTGGGTTGAGGCTATGAAAGAGGAGAGGACTTCTCTCATTGAAAATGACACATTTACTCTGACCCCTCTCCCAGAAGCTGAACATGCAGTGAGGGGAAGGTGGGCCTAAGATTAAAAACTGTAGTTGGACCAGAAACGTAATCTAGATGAAAATAGCTTTACACACCGAAACCAGGAGGATATTACTGATAATCTGGGTTGACGATCATTTACCAGTTTTACAAGAACTGTTTGTATTCTGCAAGACTAGGATACCAATCGAGTCTAAATTCTAATTCTGGTGACTCCACCAGACCACTTCCACACCAGTAACTGCAATAGCTAAACCTTGAGGAGTCGATGCATTCAGAATGAAACTGCGACAGCCTTCGGGAACTCTCACCAAGGACGTGGGGAACAAGAACGCCACAAACACATAACCAAGCCCCGCATTAAAGAGTACAATAGACTTTATTACCTGAACGTGGTCAATGATCACAGTGGTGTGATGATTCACATTATGCAGTAGAGAGCATGAAGATCAAGGAGAAGATTGATAAACTGAACCTAAACTGTAACTGGATAGCGGTCATAACTTCATGGACAATGACCGCTTTAGAGGCTAGAGATTGTTTATTTAACAGCCCAAATTAAACAGGAGAACTGCCTGTACTCAGAAATATGGAAGATTTTGTATCAATTCTAATAAGATCTTTAAAGCAGATTTTCTGAAGCTCCAATTTCAAACCATGTGGAGGACAGAGACAGTGTCCACACTGCAGGGTCTGTCTGAGACACTATGAGGGACACTGATAAATGACTTCTTAAAACAAGCAGAGAAATCACAGAATAAATGATGATTAAATCCAGTAAATCATGTAAATCACTCACCTGCCCACTATCCAGCTCACTGACCTGAAGGACGGACCCAGACCGGACCGGGTGGAGCTCATCTCTGCGGTGGAGGACCGGACACAGCCGAAAGCTCTCCCAGTTCTCTCCACAGTCCGCGTGGACGGACCTGTCCCGCAGCAGCAGTGGAGCGAGAGGAGCTGGGGGAGCGGCTCGCTCACTCGTCGGTAGGAGGGCAGGGGGAAGACGATGATCCTCTCGTCTGTGTTTTTCTGAAGCGGCAGGGCTCCTTCTGAACCTCCGCGTCGGGCGGAGAACAGCACCAACGGAATCCGCCCGGCGACGTCCAGCACACGGGCAGCTGGAGAACAGGAGAGCGTGGTTCCTCTTTGGGCTCCGAGGACCTCGAACCGGTCAGCAGAGGTGAAAACCGGCGGTGGTGGTGGAGGAGTCCCCGACTTTTCCAGGCCAGACTGACGCCCCCAGGCCCTCTCCGGTGCGGGAGAGGAGACGACGACCCTCCGTGAGACAGAGAGCTGTACAGCAGCACAGGGAGCAGAGAGCTCCAGGATCACAGCAGCTGTCTCAGAGGAAGGAGGCAGAGCTGAGAGTAAAGGCTGTAAAGGAGGGCCGGTCGCTCGACGCTCTGTGAAGAATCACGACTCGAGCTTCTGAAGAAGAACCGAATCCAAACACGCGCTCAAACATACCGGAGATCACGTGTCGCCGGAAGTGACGCTTTCTTACGCAATCACGTTTCAAGGCGCGTCAGTTCCCCGGTCCTAGCAGTGCTAGCAGTGTGAAGCTAGCAACACTTGTCCAGAGTAGCGAACGAAATTCTGTCAAAATAAAAGTCCCTCCTAAACCTGAATAAAAATACTTTTGACTCTCTAAACTGAAAATGATAAACTAGTTTAAGAAAACAGAGTGTTTACAACTATTTAATAGCTTATTAAAAGTAACTCAAATTAATAACTGTAAATAATAACAGATATAAAGGAGAAATTTTAACAAATCTTTTTCCTTTAGGTACTTTATTAATGTAATTTTAATCAGGAAACATAAATCTTTAATAAAAGGAAAATCTACAGCTTTACACACTGGCACCATGTTTATCCCATAATGACAAATTTAAAACAGAGTTTTAGAAATTTCTGCAAATTTAAAAAATAAAAATAAAAAACTAAAATGTTGCATTGACAGAAGTATTCAGACCCTTTACTTATTTAAAGCACCTCTGACAGTGATTACAGCCTCCAGTCTTCTTGGGTACGATGCCACAAGGTTTGCTCAGCTGGATTTGGGGATTTTCAGCCTTTCTTCTCTGCAGATCCTCTCCGTAAGGTTGGATGGGGACGTCAGTGGACAGCCATTCTCAGGGCTCTCCAGAGATTTTTATTAGGGTGTAAAGCAGGGCTCTGGTTGGCCACTCAGGAGCATTCACAGAGTCGTCTCTAAGCCATTCCTGTGTTGTCTTGAGTCACTGTCTTGTTGGAAGGTGAACCTTTGCCCTGTCTGAGGTCCTGAGTGCTCTGGATCAGGTTTTCATTAAGAATATATCTGTACTCCATTCAGCTTCCCCTCAACCCTGACCCAGTCTCCCTGTCCCAGACACTGAAAAATACCCCCACAGCATGAAGCTTCACTGAAAGAATGGTGTTGGGCAGGAGATGAGCAGGACCTGGTTTCCACCAGACATGACTCTTAGAACTGAGGCCAAAATGTTCAATCTTGGTTGCATCAGACCAGAGAACCTTGTTTCTTATAGTCTGAGAGTCCTTTAGGGGCTCTCCTGTATCTGGCCACTCTGCCATAAAGCCCAGATTGGTGGAGCGCTGCAGTGATGGTTGAGCTTCTGGAAGTTTCTGTAAACAGGATCTTTTTGAACCAGAGTGACCCTTTTGGTTCTTGGTCACCTCTCTTACCAAGGCCCTTCTCCCCTGATTATTTAGTCTGGTGGGGAGGTCAGCTCTAGGAAGAGTGCTGGTTATTCCAAACCTCTTCATTTAAGAGGTGTGTGATAATTATTCAAGGTTATTAAACTTTAAATATATAATCTACTGAGAATGAGGCCGCAGTGTGGGAATTCACTTCATTTTACAGTATTGGACCCAAAAGGGGAAAAGACAGACACAGATCAGAATTCATTTGAAGGATTAACTAAAATATTTTTCTGTACACAAATAAAATATTCACCAAATAACTCATTACTTTTTTTCAGTCTTTCTTTAAACAAGGACAGAAATGTTCATGTTGAGCCTCCTCTCGTTGAGCTCTGGCAGCTTCCTCCCTCAGAAACTCCAGCACCTCTGCAGAGTCAGTACGCCTCCTCCTTTTGGCTGCTGGAGTTCCTGAGGGGGGACAGGAGGCACTCCTGCTGGTGGAGGGGACTGACTGGCTCACAGGGTCAGACTTGGCACAGGAGGGTGTGTCATCTTCCCCTTTGTAGTCATTATCATTATGTGGAACATGACATGCACCTTATATTTTTTGTCAATTTTTTGTCAAGCTCAAGAGAACCCTTATTCTCAAGTCTCTGTGAATTGTCCTGTAAACCAGGCACCCTGAGTCCGACATGAATAAAGATGCGGTTTATTTTTAGATTCCACGTCACTCACAACAAGTCAGCTGTACAAGACTGTATAGATGTAATTCACCCATAGAGGAAGGTTTATAATTTATATTAATATATATCATATATATATAATTCACAATTAACGCTGTTAAATAGACAGAATTGTCGTATACGTGCTGCTCTGTGCAGCAGCTGTGATTGGCTGGGCAGTACTAGGGGTGTGCTGAAAGCGAGTGTTGTGATTGGCTCAGTTCATCAGTAGTCAACATCATATCTAAAAGAGACCAGCAGATGTTCAGTCTACATGCACATTAAACAGGGGGATTTTTACATTAACAAATATTAATAAACGTGACTATTTTATTTACGAGGAGAACAAAGCAGTTACACACTCAGATAAAATACATGCAGTTAAATGTAGATAAAATTACATTCAATGAACAGAAGAAACACAGGCAGACATCACTGTATGGAGCTCCTGTTTCAGTCTGGACGAAGCTTATGAACACAAGTGAATCAGGCGATGGAGGTGTAGTGTTTTATTAGAACAGCAGGTGGCGCAGTAGAGCTGAGAAGCTGAGAAGCACTTTGGCTTCAACTGTGTTAAAAAGGCTGAAAGGGAGTTTTTACACTGTTTTTACACTGTAACCAGACACACACACACACACACACACACACACACACACACACACACACACACACACACTCTCCATATAAAATGCTAAAACTAACATTTTTAAGAAACTGCTTCACGACTGAACATGGGATCAGCATACAAACACCAAATGTTGCATCATGATAATTTATCTTCTAGAAAAGATACACTTATACAGATGATGATGATGATGATGATGATGAAGATGATGATGATGGTGATGATGGTGATGATAGTGATCTTGATGATGATGATGGTGATGATAGTGATAATGATGATGATGATGATGGTGATGATGGTGATGATGATGGTGGTGATGATGATGATGGTGAAGATAGTGATCGTGATGATAATGATGATGGTGATGATGATGGTGATGATGGTGATGATGATGGTGGTGATGATGGTGATGATGATGATGGCGATAATGATGGTGATGATGGTGATGATGGACTGCTCGGACTGCTTCCAGATGAAGAGTCTCCTCCTTGTACGGACTCACAAAGTCTCTTTCATTAGTGTCTGAAAGTGTAACAGAGAGACAGGACATCATGTCTTCTGTCCCTCCACAGTCCACAGTGTCTCCGTCCACAGCTGTGTCTAAAATGGAGAAGAGTTGGACCTACGAGTCTAAAGTAACCCTGTGAAGAAGAAAGGTGAACTGCAGGAAAGTCAAAGTCTGGACAACTGTGTAGAAGACGCTGGTAGATCTGCTGCCCCAGACTTTCCAGCCCCCCTCAAAGCCTTCAGCAGGAGAGCTGATGAGAGCCCCCCACCTTTACCTGAATCCCCCAACAGCTGGGAGTCATTTCTCCTCCACGATGAGACGCTGGATCTTTCTGAACCGCTCAGAGTTAAAGACGAACCCAGTGAACGAAGAACCACATTAGAGCTTAAAAACAGGCCTGAGAACAGTCCGTCAGTCCAAATCCCCTTTCTGTCTGTCAGTGTTTTCTTTACTAACATCTGCAAGCTTTATTTAACCAAATAAAAAGATATAAAATATTAAAATATGAAGGATGTACTGATTTGGTTTCACTGTTGCATTAAATGTGGATTGCTCATAAAATAAATAATTTGTTGAAACTACATAGAATAAACTACGACATATTCTGGACTTATTTTCTTAATTAAATTAAATATGCTAATGAAGTAGTGGATGTTCAATTTCATAGGGGTTTATTTAGCATGTTTGTGTGTTTTATGGGATATAGAAAAGCATGTGTGTGTGATATTTAATGTTAATAATGAACTCTGGACAGTTTAGTAGTGAATAATCCCTCATCGTCGCTCCAGCTTCACCCAAAAGGAGCTGCAGTGAGTCCCCGGTAGCGCCGCTTCCAGCCTGTCCGGCTCCTGCAGGGAGGCTCCCAGCACAGACGCTCCCGATACAAGCAGGTGAGTTCATGTTAGCCAGCTGCTCTTCACTGATATTTCAACATATATGAGAGCATGAACCTACAGCGAATATTTTCAATATGAGGATTATCGTTAGGTGTGTGTCTGTGCTGCAGCTGGACGACTGTAGAAGCTAACCTGCTAGCGCTAGCTCCGTTAAGACCTGCTGGCCACAGGGAACAGGGGGGTGAGGGTGTGTGTGGGTGGTCGGGTGGTCGGGTGGTGAAGTACGGAGTTCACTTAGAAACTTCTCTAAAACACTTTTAGGAACGTTTCTAAAAGAAAGGACTAACTTTTATTTATGGCTTCATCCGACAACACAGGCTGTCTGAGCTGAGCTGTTTGAGCTGCTGCTGCTGTGTGAAGATCAGCTGGAGTTAATAGCTGGTGCTGAGCTGCATTAGCCCTGTTTAACTCCACTTCACCTCCAGATTTCATTAGTTCTTATTAAAGTGGGAATAAACTCCATTTAAAACTTCCAGGCTCTCATTTTTAGCTTAAAACTGAAGTAAGGAGAGTTTTACAGTGTCTGAAAGTAGCTCTCCTCCTAAACTAAGTGGGTATCTAGTGAGAATGAAGCAGCTTCAGGAGCGGCTGTTTGTCTAGTTATTGATCAGGACAACATTTGCTCTCCTGCTCAGACCTGGATCTTTAGCTTTGGCAGCACAAGGGAAACATGAGTTTGTGGGTTTTATTCGGCACTGAAATGTATTAGCAGAGATGCTGAATTAACTGTAGCTAACTATATCATTTTATTTAGAAATATGTGTTTCAGACGCTGACTGGACTTGGGACAGACTGCTGTGCCACAACATGCCGGCAGAGCTGAAACAGTGAACAGTGAGTATTACTGCAGCCTCAGCTTCATGTAATGTTCAGATGTTTGTGCAGTTTTCCACCTTATAATGTTTCCTTAATCATTTGTGACTGCAAACCTTTTTAGGGAGAAAAAAAATGACACAATTGTCAATATTATTGTAAATAATGACACAATATGTAGTTTATCAGCCAAGATGTTTGCCCACATTTTGCGTCTATAATTTAGTCTAATGATTCTAACAAATGTGACGTTAGACTTGTAGCTCCAGTGCTAAACTATGTCTTAAGTCTGGGGTAAGTGAATTTGTGTAGAATTAAGTATTGTTATTTTATTTTATTTTTAAATGCACCTTTTGTAAAGGGTCAGTGTCTGCTGCCACCTACCAGCAGAGGGCGACAGCGGCGAGGCACGGTTACCCAAGGGAACTCCAATCCCCAGTGATCCTAGAGGTCATCAGTGCCAACCAGACACACCTGGTCATCACAGCATTTAAGGCTGTGACAAACGTCCCTGCTCAGTCACACCTTTGTAGACGGGTGACCGGTACGGTACACGGAAGTGAAAGAAAGGAGTTTGAAAGGAGAAACAAAAAAAGTTGCAGAAATAGATAACAGGGTTGCAAAATGAAGTAGCTGAAGAGAGCTCAGCTCATAAGTAAAAGCGTTTGAGTAAAGCATTGAAGTTCCCTCTCCAGAAAGAGTGAGAGAGAGAGGGGTACATTTGTTTTTCTTCAGTTGTTTTAGTGCCAACTGTCCTAAGTCTGAACTACGCCATCTTGGCGTCTCCTTAGTTTTGTTTTCTGTTGACAGGGATGCTGGTTCTCCCACAAGTACACAAAAGCACCTACAGTCACATCAACCACACATACATTAACCTTATATCACACATTAAGGCCTGTCCTTACAGGCTTTCCTCTCTGCGTTTGGGTCCGCTCCCTGACCGCCTGTCCTGTTTTAATTGGTGGTTTGGATCAATATTTCTTAACAACAGAACCACAAATGGCATCCAGCACACAGTATCTGAAAAGATAGAGAAGCTGAATGGCTGAAGTGAACACTTTAGCAACTTTTGAACCGGCACCCCATATTCTAAATGAAGTTAATGAGGCTGTAACTGTGTAAACTAATACCAGTATGAATCTAGATTTTCTGGACATAACCTTGAATTCTGATTCTAGTGTGCATCCAGAGTATACAGACTATGGTTATTCTAAAAATGTGTAGTAGTCAGAGAAAATGTGTAGTAGACACAGATGCAGAACTTTTAAGCACAGATGGACCTGACCTTGCCTCAGACCTTGCAGAAAGGGCCACAAAGAATATGACAACTCAAAGCAGCGTTAATGAACTTTTAGGAATTCTTAGAGATCGTGGACACAATCTACCCAAAGTTGCACACACTCTGCTTTTAACCCTCTCAGATGTTTAGGTCAAATTAAAATGTGGAGGACAATGTGTTTATGGCCTAGAATCCTACATTTGCCTCAGACCAGGTCAGAGTTAATGCCTGACACATTCAGATAGCACAGTGGATTTAGTAGTGAATGTTGATAGGCTTATCATTTTTAAGTCTGGCAGGACAGTTTTGACCTATTTGAGTAAAATTCCACAACGTGGAACCATTTGTAGGTGCACTGTTCTGTGGACAGTCAAAGCCTCATCCACTAGTGGACTACCTCGATGACTTCCTAGAAGAGCTGGAGAAACTACAGAAAGACGGGTTTATCTTTCAGGGAAACGCCTACAATGGGCACGTCTAAGCATTTCCATGTGATGCTTCTGCTAGAGCTTTTTAAAAACTAAAACTTTTAAATGTACCAGACTTTGAATCAAAGAACAGATAAATAGGTCGGTCAGTTTACATACAATGAGAACCACCAGTTTGACAAAAGCCCCCTTATTACAGCTGGAATACCTTGTCAGTGGTGTTGCATTAGGCTACATGCATTTAGTGTGTTTAGGTGTTGTGAAATGTGTGCTTCTGTTTTCAGAGAACCCAATACCTGGCGTTAGACAGAAAAATGAAATTTCTGACAAACTTGTGAGGTTTAATGGATCTATGCCAACTGAATTTGCCAGATAGCCTCATTCATTACCGGAAGTTAATCGGTGGAAAGCCACTGAATTCAGGCAGTGCGTTCTGTACACTGGACTCATGTAGTTAATTTGCTTTCTCTTTCTTTCTGCCTATGCTGTAGGAAGTGTCCCACATAAGACTTCAAAACCGGAGCCATTTCCAGTGTCTACAGCAAGTATGTTGATTATCTCTCTTTATACCAACCGGCCACTTAATGAATTACCTCTTGTCTCTACGTGCATTGTCCAGTTTATGATTGTGTATCATGTTCATATACCTAAAGCTGACAGTAGCCTAAATGGATCCAAATCTGAATCCCACTTGTGACAGATGTAAACAGACACATACAAATATAATTGATATGTTTTGGAGATTCCCAAGTTTCAAAAAGAATCAAATCTCCCCTTTTCATGCCAGGTGATTGGAAGATGTTATGATTCAACCGAAATAATGTTTACAATGAGGAAGAAAAGTATGCAGAGTCGCTGATTGCCTGCTCTCCATTTATTTCTTATTGTTCCTCAATCAGTGGGTTAATAAACTGGAATGATTCGTTGGTTTGGGCCCCTGCCCTTTAAAGACTCCAAGATAAGGAGCACCTTGGCTGCAGCCGAGGTAAGGACCATAGTTAATGCACTGTATCCAGTTCCAGGTTTATATATGCAGGACATTGAACTGATTTTATCTCCAGATAAGAATCAGTTCTGTATCACAGTATTGAAACTGTCCCATATATCTGAATTAGAGCACGTTTCTAAAGAATAGGGGCTCTTACATGTCTTAGCAGTGTTTTTAGGATTAAGATCAAAACGTAGTCAAGATAAAATGAACCATTAATTCCAGCAAGACTACACAGGAGAAAGTGGTCCTTTAATCTCAGTCTTCCATTTACAGGACTTCAAGGTTAAGCTGACCACATCCAAACATCTCTGACCAAGTGGCTCTAAAGATTTTGGAAATGATGACAGAGTCCGATGAGGATTCTGATTTCCTGCTCCGGGAACTTGACATTCTAAGAGCAGTGAACCACCGTCACATTGTTCACATCCAGGAAATTTCAGTGTGTTGTGGACAGGTGTTCATTGTGATGGAGGCTGCTGCAACAGATCAGGGAGCTCCACTATATCCTCATCAACCGGGCTAAAACATGGTTCTTCCAGCTCCTTTGTGCCACGGTCTATCTGCACTAGCAGGACATTGTCCATTGAGACCTCACATGTGAATATGCGCTGCTGATGACCAGGTCAAACTGTCTGACTTTGGTTTTGGCTCTATACTCACGCTGCTCAAATTCTCGTGTTACTTTAATATCAGTGCAGCAATATTTTCATTTCTGCTCCAATACTTCTGCAGCATCCTGTTCAAAAAGTTGTTAATAAACTGTACAGTTAGCCGTTGTTTTGTAGAAAAGTGTTTGTGTGCAGTGTGTAGAATACAGCCTAAATAAACCCTCATAGTTGGAAGGAGATGACGGGAGTAGGAAGAGAAGGGGCTGAGATTCAAACTGGAGAAAATTGTTTCCTCTTCTTCATCACAACTCGTCCACAGAAAAGCACACAACTAATGAATGAATCAGGTTCTCGGTAATACACACATTACTGCTGAGCGGTGCTCTTCATTTCTACACTTACTTTAGACTTTAGAAAACACCTCCTTAATGTTTCATCTTTTCCAAACAACTGTGAAGTTTCTATTATTCATATCATATTCAGGAAAAGAGCCTGAATGACCAGCTGACCTGCATTACTGATGTGTTCTGGACCTTTCTGTGTTTTTAACTTCTCTCTGTATCTTGATGTGAAACACTGAGTCTGAGCTCTGAGGAGAAAACTGATTAGTGCAGGTTTAAGTTTAGACCTGCTGCTCTCAGAACTGACCCACAGGCTGCGTCCAGAAACTATATATATATAAAAATACTATTTGAAATATATAGGGTGATTAATAAAGCTGAACTGAACAGACAGTACCTGCGGTTGTTAACTGAATAAAGATCATTTAAGCTCAGTTCCAGTAAATAAGCCAGGTGTAAAGAAGCAGGGGAGCGTGTCAGTTTATCTGAACTCTACATTTCTATGACTGCTTTACTGCTCATTGTATCAGATCAGTAATATTAGTTAATCTGTGCGTTTAGGACTTGTGTGGTGTTTCTCTATTTCCCGTGGTCTCTGGGAGTGCACTCAGTGATCTCACTCCTAAATCTTTAACACTTCCTGGGTGGGATCCTCTCAGGTCTCCTCCGCTGGAAGCCACTTCTTTCGTCTCCTCCGGTTTTTGGACAAGCGGCATGATGGAGCCACAAAACCAGTTTCCGGGTCACAGAGGAGAGGAGGAGGTTTGGGGGTTTCTGGACGCAGCCCGAGGCTTTTTAACACATTTGAGGTCAAAGTGCTTCTCAGCTTCTCAGCTCTACTGCGCCACCTGCTGTTCTAATAAAACACTACACCTCCATCGCCTGATTCACTTGTGTTCATCAGCTTCGTCCAGACTGAAACAGGAGCTCCATACAGTGATGTCTGCCTGTGTTTCTTCTGTTCATTGAATGTAATTTTATCTACATTTACCTGCATGTATTTGATCTGAGTGTGTAACTGCTTTGTTCTCCTCGTAAATAAAATAGTCACGTTTATTAATATTTGATCATGTAAAAATCCCCCTGTTTAATGTGCATGTAGACTGAACATCTGCTGAACACAGAAATAAACAGAAACACTTCAGTGTTTTATTAGAGCTCATTTCACATCGTCTCCAGTTAAAAACCCTCCAATACGGAGGAGCTTTATCAAGCACTTTTATTCTCTTTAGTCGGTTTGGAAACAACACCTGACCTTCAGAGAGAAACTGCTTCATGTTTTGTCTTTTTAAATGAAAGTCCAGCAGATTCACACATTTTCTAGATTTCTATTTCATTTCGGTTCATATTTCAGTTGATATTCAGCTCGTTGCGCTCGGCTCTGCAGCGGGAAACTGACGCGCCTTGAAACGTGACTGCGTTCAGTGACGTAACGAAGCCGCGCTTCGGGCGATCACGTGATCTCCGGTATTTTGAGCGAGACTCTGAACCGCTGTTTGGATTCGGTTCTTCTTTAGAAGCTCGAGTCGTGATTCGACACAGAGCGTCGAGCGACCGGCCCTCCTTTATAGTCTTTACTCTCAGCTCTGTCTCCTTCCTCTGAGACAGCTGCTGTGATCCTGGAGCTCTCTGCTCCCTGTGCTGCTGTACAGCTCTCTGTCTCACGGAGGGTCGTTTGCGTTTCTGGAGTTTTCGGGAGCGTAGAGGTGGGCTTCACCCGAGCCGCCTGGGGTCTGTCGTTCTCTCCGGGAACATCACGAAGGTGGTACGATACGACTGACTGGCTCTACCCAGTCATACCACTCGGGTAGGTGGAGTAGAGACTGGGCAGGTGAGAGTTTTTACTCCATTTAAACCATAATTCTGTTCTTTATTGCTTGGTGTGGAAATAGTAAAGTACCAGTATCACCATCATATAGCTGATCAGATAAACCCTGCAGTGCTGAGACTGTGTCTGTCCCTCGTGTAGTCCGCCATCGTAGTGTCCGATCTCTAGACCCTAAAGCAGTCAGTCAATGAAATCATTACTGAAAACCTCCTCAGTTCACTGTGTCTTTGTGAAACGGGGGTTAAACCTAATGAATCATTGCTTTGAATGAATCGACTCCCCCAGGCTTGAACTACTGCAGTTCTCCTCGCAGGTCTGCTCATAGCAGCAGCGTAGCCTCAGTCTCTGATCCAGTTCTGGACATAAACCCAAATCTCAGGTTATGAAGCGAAATCGTCTGAAGTGTTTAGTCTGAAAGTGGCAGACTCTTCCCCAGCTTCTAAAAAGCAGCTCTATTTACTGCTTATTCCAGTCCATCGTCCTCCTGGAGCTTCTACAGATTTTCTGAGTGAATTTACTGACTTCTTATCAGAGGTAGCTTTCTCTACTGATGAGGCTTTAAATGTTGGAGATTTCAATATTCACTTGGAGAAGAATCAGGACCCATTAGAACTGGGTTTAATCAATCTTAGATGTCTTGGGATTCATTCAAAATGTTTTAGGTCCAACTCATAGATGCAACCATACACACCTAGTTCTGACCCTGGGTATAGAAACCTCAGCATTTCTCAGCCTGACTCCATCTCTGACCACTACCTAATCATGTAGTCTTAAACCAGGATATCCCCCTGCAGCCTCGCTTTATGAGCAAGCGTACCATAACAACCTCTACAGCTAGTGTATTTATTAATAACCCTCCAGATTTAACCATCCCCTGCCCATCTCCTCCTCTAGACCCTGAGCATGAAACGGATGATCTGCTGTCTGTACTCCGCTCTAATCTTGACCATGTTGCTCCAATTAAGAAAAGGTTAGTGTCTTGGTATGATGACCATACGCTTACTCTAGAACAGAGAACTTGTATTTACTCTTTATAAGCTGCTGCTGGGCTAAATAATCTGTAAACATGCCATTGACTTGACCTTGCTATGCTGATGACACCCAGATATACTTATCTGCCTTAATAAAATAACAGACTGTCTGAAAGACATAGAGAGGTCTTATTTATTGATCCAAAAATGCAAATATTGCTGTAGATTTAGATGGATTCTCCTTGCATGACGCAGAGAAGCAGGTGCCTGCATTCATAACTTCTAGATTGGATGACTGTAATGCTCTTCTGGTTGGAAGTTCATGTAAATCATTAAAAAGCTCCAACTAGTTCAGAATGCAGCTGCTAGAGAGCTCACTAGGGCTCGGAAACTTCACCATATTAGTCCCATTCTCTCGTCCCTGCACTGGTTACCAGTTATATTCTGCACTGATTATAAAATACTCCTTCTGACTTAAGTCACTAAATGGTTCTTGGGAAACTTCTTAAACCTACAACCAGTCACGTTCACTTCGTTCGCAGGGCGCTGGCCTTCTGTCAGTTCCTCGCTTTAGGAGAATCAACGCTGGAGGAAGAGCTTTCTCTTATCAGGCTCCTCAACTCTGGAGTAGACTTCCTGTTGCTGTTCGGGACTCAGACACACTCTCTGTGTTTAAATCCAGAGTAAAAACTTCCCTTTAAGCTCAAGCCTTTAGAGAATCCATCAGTGCACTGTACTGTTCTCCTTGCTGATGTGGCTTGTATGAACACTAACAGGTTTGGACTGTTCTGCTCTCTGTTCACAGGTTCCTGATCAGTTCTGCAGTCTCTCTAATCTACTTCCTTTACAGGCCTTTCATCATCTTCTCCTTTCTTTTCTCTCCTCTATGTGCTGAGCTGCCCCCTGCTGTCAGCTGCTGCTGATACAAGTCCATTTATTGGATCCTATCACACTATATTACCCCCCACCCCCCTCCTGTAACATTTTCCTGCTCTCCTCCTGACCCTCTTGTGTTTTTCCCTCCTTTCTGTTTTCTCTTTCACATGTACTGAGATGCCCGGCTCCAACTGTTCCATCCTGGTACCGCCTGACCTGACCTGGCTCTCCACTACCTTCCTGCCCGCTGTCCTGCTCTGGGGCCTCGCATTGATTCATCCTCACCTCCCTGCATGTCTCTGCTTCTGACTGTTTACCTGCATGGACTTTATCACTCTCACTCACATTCTCATTTTGTTTGGCTTCACTTTTTCTTAATCCAGTTTTGTTTTATTGTTTTTAATCCTGTTTTGATTTTTGTTATGATCTGGTGTCGACCTGAGGAGGATGGGTTCATCTTAAGATTTCTTCCTCTCGACTCGAGGGAGTTTTTCCTTGCCACTGTTGCCACTGGCTTGCTCAAAAGAGGCTCTGACACATATCTTTTGTAAGAGGCTCTGGATAAGAGCGTCTGCTAAATGCCTTAAATGTAAATCTCTGTAAAGCTGTTTGTGACTACATTTGTTGTAAAAGCTCTATTTAAATAAAATTGAATTGAATTATCTGGCTGTGTGTATTTAGGGGACTCATATTGAGGCCATTGACGGGGAAGATTCCGGATTGACTACAAGAATCAAACCAAGGCGTCATCCTGCTTCCTCCACTGGATCCAGAGAGCATTGAGCTGCTTAGATTAGCTGTACGACTAACGTCCTCATCAGAGAGCTTTGGCCATGATATCTTTGGTGTGTTTCTGTTATGTACTACAGTGGGAAAGACGTGACCAGGATTGTGCTTTCCAGGTTAAATTGATGGACTTCTACAAAAGCAGACATTCTGACCTGTGGGAACGGCAGTGTAAATGGAGTTGGCCTAAAATTAAGACCCCAGTCCTGCTTCTGGACTCCAGCACTGCACATTTCAACCTTACCAGCAAACTGATGGACAGTGATTGCTGGCATGTTTCAGGGCTTGTGAATGATAATTGTCTTCCCTTCACAACCAGTTTCTGAATGTTTCACACACTTGTATCTTTTTCCTCCTGAACTCTTCTTTAAAAAAAAAGGACCTACTGTGATGCTTCTACAATTTAAGACAGAATTGCACCAAAGGTAGCAGGGTAGGAGGCTGTGGAACATTGAGGCTGGTAAGAGATGCTCATTCAGGTTCATTAGAAAACTCATTCTACATTAAACAGCATTTATTACTGCTTTAGTTTATCGCCTCAACATATAACTTAAAGCCCACTGACAGCCGTAGATTAGCTATAATTGCTTTCTGAAACCTGGGCTGATTTATTTACAACATTAAAAGTGAACTACTGACCCTGTTCATCACACCGTTTATAATATAGTAAAGTTGAGGTCTAGAGCTTTGGGGGGATAAATAAACGAACCAGCACAACAGATCTGATGTTCAAGTGAAATCTTTTATTATTTTCAACATGACAAACAAACAACGGTCAACATCATAAAACTTCAGGGTGAGAAAAGACCAAAATAAACAAAACCTCACATCCCATCTTACTAAATAACCTAGAAAAAGAACCATAAAATACAGTGGTCTTACCTCCTCCCTCATTTAACACAGGAGAAAAGAAAAATAGTAATAAACAAATAAAGGGCCCTCACCCCTACACTGATGTGACCAGAGCTAGACTACTGACCACCACCATATTTACAGGAAAATAACACAACTACCAGCTAAAAGACTGAAGCTAAAAGACTGTCAGAGCAGCAGGAAATCCACAGAGTCCCAAGCTGCCTCAACGGGACGCCATTGGCGTGGTGAACACCGCCAGTGCTGCTGCTGCTCCTCAGTAAGGAAAGCAGCTGTTGACTGTCCTAAAGGTCGCTAGACGTCGCTAAATGACGTCATCTCCTAATTTGTATGATTGTCCAAATTTGCATAATTGTGTACAAATGAACTCTGAATAAATTCACTTTTTAAGTTGATTCTTTTTTTGTATTTGAAATAGGTAAAATAACCTAGATTACATAAATCATTTTTACATGAATGATATAAATCAATGTAGTTCTGTGTTGTTAAATGTTAA